>NC_051185.1:139901607-139992521 GCF_013339695.2 Rhipicephalus sanguineus
AACAATACGTACTGAGAACGTTCTGGGTTGCACCATGTTCTCTCGTAGAAGAAAGATTGTTAAAAGATTGTACTTCACTGAGTATATCAACAAAAAAACTTTACGCCAGCAGATAAGCACAATTTGAAAATTCATTGCAGTTTATGTCCTCTACGTATACACCAGGTGTCTCAAGCTCACCGTAAAGCCAGCGGGCCGCAGTCACCAAATGCAGTCCCGCAAGAGCCAGAGCCAGGGCAGTAAAGTGAAGGTTGAAGGGGGGGGGAGGAGTGGCTTGAAGAAGATGACAGCTAACGCTGCCATTTGAAATGAACCTTTCCCATACCTTATATATAGGTGATATCTCAAGGGAATTTGGAGTCAGGGTTCGAGAAACATCGATACAGTTACAGAATGACTGAAATCTGGACACGGATTCTGAAATATCGAGTTTTTGGTAATAATGGTAATGCGTGAGGCTTAACGTCCCAGAATCACTAGATGATTACGAGGGACGTAGTAGTGGAGTACTCCGGAAATTTGGACCATCTGGTGTTCTAACGTGCACTGACATCGCACACTAAGCGAGCCTCTAGCATTTCGCCTTCATCGAAATGCGACCGCGTTTTTGTTCCACGGTTATGTTTCAACACGTGGTGACCTCATGTCCTCACGAAAAGAATGCTTGAGACCAGTCATGTCATTGTAGCTCATGTACATACTTATTAAGAAAATAAAAACAAATGGGAGGAAGACGGCAATATGTGCGGGCCGGGCCGCGTGCTTGAGACCCCTGGTATACACGATGCGTCGAGAAAAAAAATCCCTACCAGCGTTGTTGCTGCTGTACACCTGTCCAGCGATCCGCTATTGCGCCAACGGTCTTTTACGGACGGGGCAAAAGTGCAAAACCGGTATTTGCGCCATCGTGCGAAGGCTTCTTATTGAAGTTCTTGTGATTAGATGCCAACCCGTTAGCTGGTCGGCAAGCAGAGCAGCGACTCCCATCAATTGCAAAACTTACAAGCAAGAAGCGCTGTCAGCGAAGTGTATAAACAGCTGTCCCGTTAAGAAGCTAAAACAAACCCCAGTAATTTGTTTCGGAAGGAAACTAATGCAATTTGAACAAGAAGGCCGAAATTGAGATACGAACAGACATTTCGCTAATTTTCTTTTAATTTTTTTTATTTTCTTTTTTCACCGAACTACTGAGGAATGGAACCTGATACCTTTTCATCATCCGGGCTCACCTGAATAAATTCATAATTACATTCTCACTATTTCCTAAACAACATTTTCATTTTACAACTGTTTGTTTGTTTGCTTTCTTTCGTTTGAGATTTTCAATTGTGCCTTGTGCGAGTGTTTCCTATGATGTACATTGCCCTTCCTGCTTGGGCCACGTGGCCAACAGTACGACGTGAATAAATAAATGAAACAAAATGGGTCAATGTTAAGGAATTATCAAGCAGACATTTTTGTGCATAGACGTTTTCTGCTACATTATATAGATTTATAAAAACAAATTTGCGAATGTATCGAAGTATTTTAAGATACAATTGCCTAGTATCGTATCGGATACAATTGTGGCAGTATCTTGTATATGTATCTCAAATACTTCTTCCCTGAGTATCTTGTATCGTATCGCGATACAATTTCAAAGTATCTTTGCCCAGCCCTGGGTGTGGAAACTTCATGTTGGCGTCGCCACCCACATTTTGGTTTTGCGCGTTTTCTTGATTACTAAGCGTCTTCTCGCAGCAGGCATGGTGTTTTTAGTATCGTGAAGGAGCACTTTACTAATATGAGAAAAATCGTTTTGCTCTTTAGTGTCCCTTTAAAACGATACTGAACAAAAATAGGCAAAAAATCACAAAGTACCACTTGAAAAATGCAAGTGTTCAGATAAACAGTATATTTCACATATTTTAAACAGTTTGGTGTAGTTTGGTGGATTGGCAGTGCGTGACAGCTGCACGTCAGAGTGAGAGGGACACATTGACGGCTGTGAGATTAAATGCCTTCCTAAGTACATTCTGTATATCCTGTACATAAGAACGGCAAGAACATCAGTCGCATTGACTCAACGAATGCAAAGAATAAAATTCAGGATTCAAGCAGGAATCTAAACCAGGCATTCTGCTTTACAATCGGGAATTATACCACAGAGCCAGGCCATGTCTTGAAACTGCTTTCGAAAAAAAAAACCCATGCAAGAGTCATGTCGGCGCGACATCAGTTGTGGTTACAGTGCCGGCTATCGTATTATTAACCAGGTAACAAACATTACTTACATACTTTTGTGATAGAGACGTCATGTTGGCTTGACATCAATTTTGGTACGAGTGTTGGCTTCGGTCATAGCGTAGTTCAGCGCAAAAAACAGGCAACAGACGAGTAAGAGGACAAGGACACAGCGCGCTGAACTACGCTATGACTGACTCGTTCCAACTCGCCCAACAAGCAACGTTGCTAAGATGGCTTCGCTTTATAACAGTCAAATAAACAATGCATATGTTCTCCTATGACTCAGCAAGCTATATCAAAACTTTGCTCGACCCAGGAGCAATACACTAATGAATGTAGCGTATCATATTCGCAGTGTCGCATGGTAGCGTGCGATGTTGTGAATATCACATGTAGCATTCGTTAGGGTATTGCTCCGGGGTCGAGCAATGCAAAATTTGAGTCGCACTGTGGTGTGTGCTTCGTTTCAACAAAACTGAGGCCCGTTTGAGTGCTGACACATGAGTGCTGACTTTACGTCAGGCCCATTAAATGTCAGTATAGTCAGCCTGCCTAGTAAGCGCACGATTTGCACACAACTACGTCATTTACAAAACATGACAATCCACCTCGTAATGTTTTACACACAAAGCCAAAAAAATGCAGCATAGACATCTGCTTGCTGTCTGCTTCGCATGAAATAGATTCCCGCGATGAGTGGGACCTGCTGAATTTTTGGATGAGTGATTGTCTGCATTCTTGTGGTTGCGCTGCACCATTTCAGTTTATTTTTCTTGGATTTCAGGACTGCAGCCATCTTACTACATATGGAGAAACCGTTGAGTCATTGCAAATTCATAACGAAAGGCTCCAGAATAATGCAGCCTGCCACGATGAAGCAGCGGTAAGGCCACGGTTGCGGGCAACAGCACTGGACAGGCATAAACAGCGTCGCAGCCTCACACTGTCGGATGCTCTTTTACTGTTTCCATTTCTTGGAACTGAGGCACTGGTAAGTTTGAGCAAGACCCTTTGCTTTCTTTTTTGTTTGTCTGTTTTAGTGGCTCCTGTGTATTTAAGGCAGTAATTGCAGTGTCATTTTTATCACAGGATAACATGGGCTTATGCTGCAGTGATGAAATCTGATGAAAATTGAATTGTACTTCGGGATGAGTACTGGGTCAAACCTTCTCAACAGCGATAAAGGATGTGGACCAGAGCACAACAATCGACTGATACTGCAATGCATTAGTAAAATTACAGAATCATGGTTTAGGAAATGGAGTACTACCTAGCGTTCGTCCAGTCACCAAGACATGTGCTTCCGTCAGTGCAGTAATGTGGATAAGTCCAAATATTCATACAACTTCATTTGCCTTGTAAATGTGGTATATCTTCAACTCCTTAAGAATACTGGCTGATATATTTATTGGCTGTTCATGCAAGGCAAAAACAATGATGCCAAAGAAGGGATAAGGAAATTTTCATTTGAAATAGGCTACAGTGCAGTCAAACTGGATGAAAAGGTAGCTTTCTGCATGTAGCAGCCAAATGCACATTGTTCAAATTTGTGTTGTGCTTTACTGAAATATCCACCGTGTTCAGGTTCTCCTGTTTGCTTTATTGCTATCCTCCTGTAAATAATACCAAGCATATGAATCCTCATTTGGCATTAATACTGCCAACTTTGAGGATTGAATATATATAATCGGCAAGGAGGAGACTGAGGAGCTTGAACGTTTATTTGCAGCTGTAAAAATGCAGTCAATGAATCCAAACGAAGCATGATTACATGATTATGCATGATTGATAGTTAAATACAATAATTAATAGTGAAATGAAAGTATATGAAAAACGCTGATGCATGCGCAACCTGAGCCCAGTTCCTATTGTTCACCTGCTTGGTGTGTACTACATGTTTGTGTGGTGGATGCAGCTTCCACTTGCAGCATGTTTTCTTTCTGTGTGCTATTTTAAATGAAAAGCATTCCTTTGCGAACCACAGACACTTTGACTGTTTCACCTACCTACCTGCCTACGCCGTGGTACTCTTGTGATCATGTGTTCTTCGTAGACACAAAAATTGGCTTTGGAAGACATGAGTATTTGACAAGTACGATTCACCGGTAATGGCATGAATAATGTGAGCTCATGGTCCTACGTAACACTGTCACTCATGTTACAACGTAGAGGTCACTTTCATTGCAATGAAGTCAACACTGCGTTGTGATGACTGGCATATTTGAGCAATGCTTGACTGTACCTTGCTGAGCCGCAGAAGTACATATGTAATGGTTACGACGCTGTTATAAAAAGTGGATCGCAAGCACTGCAACCATAATTAGCGTTGCCCCGACATGATGCTTCTGCAGCGTCTTTTTCCAAAAAAGCTTGGAGCACTGGTGTCTCTCTGGTAGAATACTTGAGTGCTGTGCAGAATGCCTGGGTTGGACTCTGGCTCAAGCCTTGAATGCCGGCGCATGATTTTCTCTTTAGCACTATCATGTTAACATTTCCAAAGTCTATTCTCACGGTTGCTAGTAAAGACAATGTATCACCTGTGTTACCACAGGCTGTGGTATGTGGGCATGTGCCACATGTTGCTGGTGGGGAGAGTTTAATGAGGTACACTAAAAGCTTGTTAATTCAAACTGGGTTAATTCGAACTTACTGCTAATTCGAACTGACGCCCTGGTCCCGGCACAGCCCTATGTATTTCTATGGGGTAAAACTCCCGATAATTCGAACACGTCGGTATCTACAACGGTCAATTCGAACTGGGAGCCCTCTGGCTTTCGTCCCTCCGCACAGAAATCGGCCCAGAATGATCACCGAAATTACTCATTACTTTCATCTGTGTAAAACAAGTGCAGTGATTGATTTCCATGTATGATTTTATGGTTGTAAATGTCGTCTGTCTGCTGCTACTGCTGTACGGGTAGCACGGCCCAGTCAGGCAACGTTTGCCTTTAGCCGCGTCCCCTTGGACAATTTCAATATTGTTCTATAAATAAACTAAGAAATAAAGACCTTAAATTTTGATTGCGTTAATTGCGTCATGTAAATGAACGTATTTTGGAGCACAAATAGCTTCATATATTTTGGCATTAAGCTCACTGCTCACGTGAATGCAAGTCGCTGCTTGTTTCTGGCGTATCACTGACTGGATCAATAAATTCTGTTCGCTGTTTGAGCATGAACTTAATTTACGAAATTACCTGCCACAAATGTGGAGTATCGCCTACTTTGCGGAAACGAGTCCAGAGGTGGCGTCTTTGGGTTCTCTCCGCACGGTGTGGCGCGATATCTGTTCATTCTAGCGCCCGCCCGCTAATTCGAACTCCATTTAATTAGAACAATTTTATAGTTTCCTTCGAGTTTGAATTAACGAGCTTTTACTGTAGCTGATCAGTCATCACGTTATTCGGGACATCAGCTGTGACATCAGAACGTGTAACTGGGCAAGTTAGTGCACTTCCATTTTGAACGAATAAACAGCGCGAAATAACAAGGACGAATGAAAGAAACAACAGACAACGGCACTGACTCAAAACTAAAAGTGTTATTTTGAAATGAACTGAATAAATTTGCAACTGGAGAAGGATGATAAACAATCATCACGCATGCACAGGGTAACAAAAGTAATAAAAAAATCCAAGTGGCTGATTATGCATGAACATGAGGCAAACAAGCACTAGGCATTACAAGCACTATTCCTGAGATATGACACTTCTGCCTGTGATAAGGCTACCGAAGGTTGGCTGATGCACTTGTGACCTTCCATTGACATGTAAAAGGCTTCCGTGATTTCTCGCATGTGCTGATTCCTGTGCCGATGCAAAAGTTCTGTCCTATCTAAACATGGATTACAAGCACTTTTGCGACAATGAAGAGCCAAATGAGAACCTGGGCCATTTTTAGTTTCTTTTGTTTGTCCTTGTTCTTTGGTGCTGTTCATTCGTTCAAGGCATCAGCTTTGAGTCGTGTCTGTCATATACTCACGGTTTCATATGCTAATTTCGGTATGTGCCAAGGTAAGATGACCACGAGAGCGCCCTGGCACAAGCGACTTAACCCTTTCAGCCCTGGATTTTTTATTTTGGCCGGAGACATTTTTTGTGCTTGTTTTCCTAATAGTTAGGACCTCAGAAGACCAAAAACGAAAAATTGAGCCAGTGGTGCAAGTATTTATGGATTAATTAGCATGGAATCAAATTAGGTCATCAAGGCTCAGTGGTTGTCAAATTAGGAAAATGGCTTCTTTATTTGTGCTACTCACTAGAGTACATAAAATGTGAACCAAGTCTCACTTTTCAGCGTGATACTCCTTGAAATAGCTTCTGTACGACGTCCCGAAAACGGCGCTTAGCCGCCTCACCTGACCCGCCTCGGCGTCACCCATGACCTCGGTCAAGCTTTTTCTTCTTTGTGGCTCCCAGCTCCACAAATATGTCGCAACTTTAATGTTAATCACAGTGGGGATCATTGAAGAAGTATTTCCCCAAGAATGAGCACTTTTGGTTTAATTTCTGAGGTGCTAGGGGAACTTTTGTGCGGTGTCGTCAATTGACGACGCCAGGGCCGAAAGGGTTAATAGATAGATAAACAGAAAGAAGTGGTTAAAGTGCATTTGGTTTGCTGAGAAATGCTTTGCATTTAATAGACGTTTACCTGCTTCCTTGGCTCTCACTGGCATAGGATGACATTCCCAGAGTTAATTGAACATATAACACAAGTAAACTAAAGGATGGCTGCTGCAGTAGACTGTGTGTGTGTTTGTTTCTCACCTGTACCAAGTCCTTTTTCGTGCACATTAATTTTTTTTCTCTCACTGCACTGTTTTTTGTTCTTATGGTTGTAACAAATAAATTTCAACCCTTGTTCTGTCTGGCATATCAGCTTCAGCAGGTGTCATTAGCTGTGCAATTACTTGGAAATGGAGGAAATATTTTGGGAACAATCTTTAGACTTTCTTATCTTTTTTGCCAGCTATTTTCAGAGTTTGAACTCGTTTTCCAAAGAAGTGTGGTCGAGGAAATGCAGAGTGTCTTCAAGATGCTCGGTTACATTATTCTCAATTTTGGGCAAGCAGATGAAGTGGCAGAAAACTAGAAAGAATCACCCCTCATGCCTCGCTTACCTTATCAGAACAGGCAGTTATTGTGCATAGTTCTAAGGAACATTTTTTTGTTCGGTTCAGCATTATCGACACTATAAGTTACATTTCTCTTAACAGCATTCTTTTGTTTCTTCAATCATAGGAACAAGCCCTGCTCACGCCTTGCCTTGTGGAAAAGGAAGGACATACTCTACAGATTGACAGGGAGCCTGTTTTCAGTGTGCCATCACTTCTTGCAGGAATGGCGTGCCTGTTTGCATCTTTTTGGGTATTCCACGTGGAATACCCCAAAAAAGTACACGAAATGCTCACATTCCTCGAGCACGCGTTCCTACACCTTTGAAACACGAAGCCGCATGTTAAAGCTCTGGAACTCGCAAATTTTTTTATGAGTAACGTTAATTTTGTTTCACAATTGTAGTTTTGTAGTTTTTTTCAAGTCTCTTGTACAAGCTGGCATTTTGGCTTCTATGCCTTGAGAAGAGATGAAAAAAATATATATATGACAGACAAATGTTAATATTGCATTTTCTTTGTGCAAGGTTTTTTTTCTTAAACCTTGGCTGTGTGTGACATGTAGAATACGTCGTGCACTTGTACAACCAATGTGCACATTTTTTATTGCAAACAAGTTCTGCGGAATTCCGCAAGGTGGAGGAAAGGTTAAGAAAGGAAAAATAGATAATCACCTGTTGGTAGCATGAAGCCACAAGGAAAACCATATGGATTTCTCTTGAAAAAGAAGCTGCTTCATTGCCTAAAACTTAGTGCTGGTTTGGCCTCCTGGTCCCGGGCCAGGATGAATTTTTCGGCAACGAGGAAGCTTTTCTTTCCGATAAATCCCTATGAATTTCCTTGTGGTTTCATGCTACAAACAGGTGGTTATCTATTTTCCCTTTCTTAATCTTTCCTCCACCTTGCGTGATTCCGCAGAACTCATAGCTTTTTAGTTGCCGAAAAATTCGTCCTGGTCCGGGGTCTGGGACCCCGAACAAGAACGAATTTTTCGGCAACTAAAAAGCTTTTCTTTCTGAGCAATCTGTATGGATTTGCTTGTGGCTTCAGGCTACAAATGGGTGGTAGTCCATTTTCCCTTTCTTAACATTCCTTTTTTATTATTAAACTGTGCCTGGCAGCATTCATGAAAATAATTTTCATTTTGTGATGTCAATAGTGTGCCCATAGACTCACAGGTTGGCTACTTGCTCTGAAATATTTTATCCACCATTGCAATTTTTAGATGGGCCACCCAGGTCTTGAGTATTCGGTGAGAAAGCCTAGTCACTTTTGAATGTTGTGACATCATGGGTGGTAAAATGGTGACTGCAGGTATCTTATTTGCATTTGTATTGTTTGTGTATGCTGTATGTGTAGCCATATATTATGTTATATTTAAGGTATTCATGTTTACAAGTTTGTCAGTTTTTTTGTCATGAAACATGTGATCAGTTCACCTGTCTCAATATATTTTTAAGTTATCCACGATTTATTTCATTGTGCTAAGTCATAGTGAACACCATAATTGCAGCAGTGGAAATTGCTGTTAAATTTAGTTGACAGCACAGATCTCTAGTCATGTGCGAAAGTGCTTTACACATAGTACTGTGAAATTAGCTGTATCAGTTTATAGAAATGTCATGAATGTGTGATATCGATATCTGATAGGTTTACGTTCTCTTATATTTATATAACTTATCATTTACTGGCAGTTAAGGCACTGCTATACAATACCTGCATTTTGTATGTTTCTGTCCGCAGAAGTGCTCACTGCTGGAAATTCAACACTTGACTTGTATTATATATGTTATTGGATATTTACCTACAATAAATATTTTCGTCAATGTTTGGTGTGTGTCTTCTCCAACGGCGCAAACAGGAACTCTTTCGAAAGTTCTGCATTGCCACTTCTGCTGAAAAGCCCCCCTCCCCCCAAAGCTTTTATTAATGTCTAAATTGTCGAGATACAGTTTTGCAGAAGTATTGGCATGGCTTGTTTTCGCGAGACTATTTTGGTAATTTAGAAATGATATAGAAGCTCTAGAGGGAGTTATGCAGGAAAGGTTACTCCCATTTACTACCGCAAGCACTCCCCAGAGGAGTAAACTAAAGTACCCTAAAAACCCCGAATTCACTCCCAAACTTAAGAAATAAAAACAAAAAACGTGCTCGCTTAATAATAAAAAACTCCCAATTTCTCCCCTAGAAACGACTACATTAAACGCTCCCTAATAAGAATGATAAAACCCCTCATTGTGCCTCACAAAATATTTTGTCGAAACACAGAGGGAGTAAATCCTATGCCCGACGTAAGCCCTATAAATGCCCATATAAGGGAGTTATATGCCACCCTTATTACACCGAAAAACCTCCCTAATGAGAACGACATAACCCCTTTTGTCCCTCGTGGAAATATTCTATTCAGACACAAAGGGAGTAACATTTATGCCCAACGTACACTCTATACACGCCCCCTTATGGGAGTTATTTTTACGCCCTTTCTGAGGGCATAGAAAGATGTACAGATGGGAGTGTTCTAGAGGACAAGCCAAAAACGCCCATCTGGGCGTTTTTCTGTTTAGAGTGCAGTCTGGTTTGGCAGAATCGCTCGAGCGGGAGTTAGCGTAACGAGCTTGTAAGTGGTGACCATTTCCGCACTTTGCTTTACAGTCTGGTTCGGCAGAATCGCTCGAGCGGGAGTTAGCGCAACGAGCTTGTAAGTGGTGACCATTTCCGCACTTTGCTTTACAGTCTGGTTCGGCAGAATCGCTCGAGCGGGAGTTAGCGTAACGAGCTTGTAAGTGGTGACCATTTCCGCACTTTGCTTTACAGTCTGGTTCGGCAGAATCGCTCAAGCGGGAGTTAGCGTAACGAGCTTGTAAGTGGTGACCATTTCCGCACTTTGCTTTACAGTCTGGTTCGGCAGAATCGCTCGAGCGGGAGTTAGCGTAACGAGCTTCTAAGTGGTGACCATTTCCGCACTTTGCTTTACAGTCTGGTTCGGCAGAATCGCTCAAGCGGGAGTTAGCGTAACGAGCTTCTAAGTGGTGTCACGTGTGACGTCGCACGCGGAGGGTGGAGCAGCGAAGTAGCCCGAGGGTTGCAGGAGGGTGGTGTCCCTTCAGCAAATGTATTTGACATGCCAGCAGGGTTGTTTTTCTTAAGGACGTTTTTCTTTTCTTTTCTTATCACTGCACGCGTGCATTTGCCTCTAGGCACGTGTCGCGTCAGCTGAGGCTACCCTGGCCACAACAACTTTAGTTTAATTTGTTTTTATTTGCCTCTTGTTGTGTGTTGTTTGGGGCGAGGAGCATGAGCCCGTATTAGTGTAAGAAGGTGGTGACCTTGTAGCGAGTTCGTTGATTCGCTGCAGGCACCACCCAATTACAGGGCAAACAGACAACTATTCGCTGGCAGTATAGTGAAGGCGGAGCATCGGGGTGATAAGAAGCGGTCCCGGTGTTCCGTCTGGTGTTCTGAACCGGGCTTAACGTGTTTGGCACCGTCGGTTCCGCCGAATGTCGTAGGGTCGCCCTACAGACGGTTCATTTCCAGGGTTTTGTTTTTCTTGTTTTTTTTGTAACATTTATGCCTGTAATTGTTCTGTAAGTCTTGAAATATAAGTTGCCTTGATCTTCCTCTAAACTTCTCCAGCGTATCTTATTCTTCAAGCGACCAGCTAATACAACGCCGCTGTTCGCATAGCAGCAGTTCTCACTTTATTCCTCCCACTTCGTTTATACCACCTCGGCTGGTGCGTCTCGGGCGCCAAGTGTGGAGTGTGATTTCTTAATATCAAAGAACCTGAAATTTACTACGTCCTGCAGCTTAGTGGAACTACTCATCGAATACCCACCGCATGCCACCCACAAAGCGACGGCCTCACAGAGAGACTCAAGAAAACGATCGGAGACACGCTATCCATGTACGTTGACCGACACCCCAAAAACTGAGATGACTTTCTGCCCTAAATCAAGTTCACATACAGCACCGCCGTTGAAGAAACTACTGGGTTCACACCGTTCCGGTTGCTTCATGGCAGGGAGGCCTCTACAATGCTCGATGCCATGCTCCTACCCGACAGCTACGACATTAGTGTCGATACAAACAGATTCATCCAACTCGCGGACGCAGCTCGCAAGCTTGCATTCGAGTGGATCACTAACCAGCAACGCATCGACTCCCAGCGGAACAATGCTCGTCATCGTGAGGTTATTTACCGACTCAGTGATCAAGTATGGCAGTGGATTCCTATTCGCCAACAGGGCCTGTCAGAAAAGTTATTTCACCGCTCATTTGGTCCCTATAGAGTTATCTGTCGCCTCAGCGAAGTTAACAACGAAGTTCTTCTCGAGCATACAGCGCATCCATCCCGTCGTTCAAAGCAGACAGCCATCGTCCATGTTTCAAGGATGGAGACATTTTACTAAAGCTCTTGTGTAACCTAGTGTGAGCACTTCATCATTGTTACGTTGTATGTCCTGGTGCTTGTATGTTTTTTGTTTCTCGTAATCTTGATGTGCCAACGGGACGTTGCTCTCCGAAACGGGGGTAATGCCACGGGTAAAGATCGGCTGGTATTGTTGCTGGCAATCTTGTATGTGTGTCATGAGTAAAGGGGCACGGGGCGCGTGCCGGACAGCGCAATGCGTCGATGGTGTGCGGGGAATGGAAAAGTACCCGATGGTGTGCACCCCGCCACGTCGACGCAAGCCATTGGCCTGAGAAAGGCGTGTGCCACGCGACCCGAACTGAGGTGCGGAAACCCAGAGGAACAAGCAGACATTGTTCGGTGGAGTTGTCGAGGAGCAAGGTGGTGCAAGCCAGCGTCGCACCCGCGACGAGAGCAGCAGGGTTGAGTTCTGGAGGCAGCGTTGTGCATGTCCCGGGAGGGTGGTCGTCGACCTTGGTGCCTACCGAGCGAGACTTCCCGGGCTTGCGGCAGCCTCATCACACAGTTCTCGTGGCACCTGCGGCACTACTCTCGCTCGACGAGACGGCAACCCACCGACAATCACTGGAGAGCCACGTCGACAGTTCGAGCCAGTGGCATTGAAGATAGGCCGAGGTTAGGCCTAACCGGACGAGACCGACGTTCTGGACCAAAGACCGGAGCAGATACCGGAGGATCAGCGATGGGGACGATTAGCGAGGCAGCGGATCGACGACGACGACTCTAACGCGTCGACAGGAGCTGCGATGACGGGGCAGGGCGTCGATCTTCGCACCGAATCGAGGCGACGGGCAACACGAACCGTAAGAACGTTCGACTCGCGTAGCGAGACTGAGGCCCCATAGTGGCCAGACTCTCGAGTTGAGAGCAGTTAAGCATAGCTTGTATGCTTTGCGATTTGTTGCTAGTGATTGCGCGCTATAGCGTCACCTTTTCCAATGTTACTTTGATGTATATTTTTAGTGTGTTAATTTTTTGGTTTGCCGTGGTGTGAGATATAAAGTCTGTTCGCTGTGACGCCATGGTATCCGGCCTCGCTCACTCTCCCAACTCCATCACATATTGCAAGCGCTCCCGAGATACGTGACAATGTGCCGCTGTCGAAAAGATGATGGGGGCGAGCTCGTAAAAAGACGATGAGGTAGTTTTGCCAGTGATCGAACAAGCCTGACCTTCTGCTGTACTGCTAGTTGCAGGTCTCCGTTACAGCAAGACGTGACAGCATCTTCTTGTGCGGTAAAGAAATTTTCACGTGTGACGTATGAATGTTTTCTACATCCGAATCACGCGTACACACTCCGTTCGTTCGAACGAACGGAATCCGTAGGTGTGATACGTATCTACGGACATATCTTTCCGTATATATCATGCTTTTCATATATTCCTTATAGCTGTATGGTTCTTCTCGTATAACAGATGCGCATTCCATTCGTTCCTTAGGACTAAATCCGTACGCTCATATGTCATTCATTGTGCACCATATGTTAGTCTCCATATCTTCCTTACAATTTCCATAAGATTCTACTATAGCGCAATCTTCAGAGACGAGGGACGAAAGAACACACAGCCACGCACGGAAATGCCTGTGAGGGAGTTGAAACCGCACCCCCCGCCCCCACTGGCTGGGCTTTCTGGTTGCACCGCTTACCATACAACTGCAGGAGCAGTCCCCGCTGATGCAGTTTTTACGGTTTTAGTAACATGCATGTCGACGAGCGTCTAGCACATCCCCCTTCAAAATGTAGATTTCATTCCACCCCATTTTCCCAAATTGTTTCCGATTGACAGTAAATGAGCTATCCCGCCAATAAGCAATCGCAACGCATTTCATGTTATTTTAGACAGCAGCATTATATGGCCGCGGGAAGCGGATACTTTCATAGCGCTATATGCTGTAAACCAGAAAACTAATTTTTCTATAACAGTGATCATGCATTAATGCCTTTCCGCCGCGTTTTCGTTCTCGTGAAGCTGCCCGTAAACTACCCACATACGCGCGTCCAACGGGTCCTTCGATCGGAGCATGCGTGGCAAAGGCGCACGCGGCAGCAAATGACGCGGCTGTCTTCGCCCTCTATGGAGCTGCAGACGAGAAGTAAATCTAGGCACCCTAGCAACGACGCGAGGAAGTGTACATCGCCACCACGTGGGCTACAAAAGCTCCACGAAGGCTATCAAACTATACAAGGGGAAGCGATTGGTCTAAAATGCGGAGCATGACTGCTAGCCAGTCAACAGTCTCACATTCGACCCCTATAAAGCCCCCTTATATAACACTACACATCACCGGAGCCGTGGTGAACGTCGCAGGACTTCTCGGAACCGGAAGGCATCTCAACCGTATTCGATCACCCATGGCTTTCATGCCTGGCCAATAACGGTATGCCGGCAGGATTGTAGAGCCCTGGTTGGACAAATGCGCCTGACGTGGAGGAAGTGCCCACGCAGCTTATTCCAGGGCGTGCACTGCAGCACGTGCTGCAGTCGGGTTTCTCTTTGGCGTGTAATGTGGTCGCGCCGTTATTATGGCGGTGAGGACGCATTTTGCTCAAGTGGCAAGCACGTCGGTGGACGGAGTGTGGGTAGTGTGAGCACTTTACGATATCATACATAAAACGTCGAAGCGGCACCAGTTATCGTTGAGTCGATGCTGATCACGCGGGCATATATGTATGCGATATGCATGTCAATCCTGTTTTACGCATTTTCTAATATCTCGATAAACAACACGATTCGTTATCTTTAGAAATATATATTACTGACGGTCGTTTATTGTGGGCTCGCTTATACTCTTTGCGCAACCGATTTTTATCAGCTAAGCGTAAAGTTCGCGAATGACGCGCATCATGCATTTCAACCTTCTCGGGTAATTTGGCGATTTCATAGAAAGCGCGGACGTGGCGCCAGCGTGCGATCTCGGAATGATTAGTGCTTTTCACTACGGACTCGTTCTCCACCACCGCAATCCGCTACGCCTATTTGTCCTAAAAGTAATTTTAAAGCATATTCACACTTTGACATCCTTTTTATTACATTCTAACATATTTGAAGGATGGACACAGCAGCAGTCCTTGTAGGTATATATTGCGAATATGAGAATATACCGATGTTCTAGGGGAAGCTTTTGCCCACAAACACTTCTTCAAAAATGTCTTAACTTCGAATGGTGTTCAGTATTTTATGCAGCTGGTTGCGAACCGTGCATTCTAAAGATACCACGCAAAACTCTCTTCGAAAGGGGTTTTTATTTACACTCTTTGTTAACGGAGTGAGAAGGTGGAACTAGCGGAGTCTTTAGCAGAGAATTTTGATGTTTTAGGGCGCAGCTCTTGGGCTCCCATTCCTGCGTTGAGTGGCGTCGCCGTCGTCTGCATAACCAACAGAGCAAACGGGGACGAAAGAGAACGAATGCGCAGCGGAGCAAGCCGCTGTTTTGGCGCCTGCAATGTCTTGTGCATGCTCGCGCGTCTTGCGACAGGACAACGCATGCCTCTCGCGCACGGACGCGAGAAAATGGGTTGACCTACGAGGCTTGGATCGAAGCATGCTTGCGCTGCAGGCACCCTTGCGCCATGGTCGGTGCAATGAACTCGTCGTCCGCGCCGGTCCAATCCAGCATCCCTGAGGGATCCATTCTCGGGCCCCTTTTTTTGTTTTTATTATTGATATCGTCTGTGACATTCCAGTTAAGATAAGGCTTTTCGCAGATGACTGCGTGCTTTATCAAGAAGCTAACGCGTGCAGCGACCAAATTCTTTTAAATAACTCCTTATTTAAAATTCAAGGTTGGTGCTCAGAAAGGCAAATGAACATAAACCCGAAAAAACTGAGGCGATGACCATAACGCGCTCAAGAGATCCTTTAAAATTTCAATACAACCTAGGCAATCACTCCTTGTCTTTCGTCTCGCAGTATATGTACCTTGAAGTAGAGCACCAAGTCGGGCTAGTTGGTTAAGATTTATTATGACGACTAAAACTGCGCTAAAAACACAAAGACAAAGACGAGGAAAACAGGACTCCCGCAGACTCACAACTGAACGTTTAATGTTTGAAGGATGACATATATACACAGTCAACACTTGATGAAATAAGATCATTGGACACAGATATGTCTACGTCACAAAGTGGCACCTAAATATTCCAGCTCACAATCGGCTAGAGATACGGAAGGTTCACTTATACACCCCCGTGTAGTGTTAATCTTGAAAGCCTCGAACATCTCGCGTGTGCACCGGTCCTTGTGACGAAACAAAATCTTGGTTTTATTGACAAGCGGTTGGCACAACTCGCTGCGGCCTACTTTACACTCCCTACAGTCAACATCAAGTGTTGACTGTGTATATATGTCATCCTTCAAACATTAAACGTTCAGTTGTGAGTCTGCGCGAGTCCTGTTTTCCTCGTCTTTGTCTTTGTGTTTTTAGCGCAGTTTTAGTCGTCATATGTACCTTGGCCTTGTCATCACATCAGATTTAAGATGGAACAAACATATATCTTATATTGAGAAAAAGGCTTTCAGAAAATTAGGTTACTTAGACGGGCACTAGCTAAGGCAACCCGCGAGACTAAACTGCTCGCATATAAAACGTACCTAATGTCAATACTAGAATACACGTCGGCTGTCTGGGACCCGTACACAAGCTAACATAGATAAACTTGAATCGGTGCAGCGAAAAGCTCTAATGTTCATATTTAATGTGTACCGACGTGACACATCTTCCTCAGCTCTTTTGGAAAGTGGTAAACTGGAAACTTTGGAGTGGAGACATTATCACGAAAGAATGAAGCTGTTCTATCTCATATATAATGACAAGCTTGCAATACAAAAAAGCAATTATATCGAACCGATTTCGCGTCGCGAAACGCCCTCCTGCCACCCTAAACGAGTTACTGAGCACCTCTGCCATACTAACATACACAGGTACTCCTTTTTCCCCCGTACAATGAACCAATGGAATGACTTCCCCCAGAGGTTCTTAAAAGTGTCGATCTGAAATCGTTTCTTCGTGCGTTACCTGCTTCACCTGCAAACAGCTCCTCTTTTACGCCCCGCATCAGGAAGCGTACCTTCTTGTCTTGCGCCATTGCGGGATCAGCTCGCCGGAACAGCCGAGACATCTCCTCAACGAATATGGCAAAGCTTTCGTTTGGTCTTTGATTCCTGGAATTGAGGAGACGTTCCGCTTGTTCTTTCAGGTCGGGACTTCCATGTGTGTTCCGCAGCTGAGTACAAAACTCCGGCCAGGTTGTCAAGGCAGCTTCATGGTTCTGAACCCTAATGCGCGCCGAATCCACCCGGTAAAGTAAACATACCGGAGCTTCCGATGCTCATCCCATTTGTTGGCGACGGCGACTCGATCGTATTGGTCGAGCCAGTCTTTAACGTCTTCGTACGCGTCCCCATGGAAGGGTATTCGGGTTCGCACGGCGTTGAAAAACCATCGAGCAGGCGGGGTCGTAGTCTGTTCAACCTGGCTTGCTGTTGTCGTGCTTGCCATGTTTCTGGAGCGTTCTGGAAGAGGGCCGAATTGGGGTGGTAGGCCCAATTGCCTTCTACTACGCCGAAGGTCAGCTGGTTCTTCCATGGCGTCGCTGTTGGTGTCGGGATCTTCGTGGTGGTCGCAGTGCATAGACTTCTACCCAGCACCTCCACCAGTAATGCCACGTGATGCTGTAACGGAGACCAGCAACTAACAGTACAGCAGAACATCAGGCTGGTCCTATCACTGACCAAACGACCTCATCGTCTTTTTCACAAGCTCGTCCTCATCATCTTTTCGACAGTGGAACATACAAGCCTGCCAACAACAATAATATCCGATCTTTACCCGTGGCAATATGTAAGATATGTAAGGTAACAATGATGTCGTCAGCTAGGTAATAATAAAGTGCGTATTTGGATCACATTTATCCATTATCCGTGTAGCATTTATTTTGAATTATTTATTTACAAACTCTCCTACATTCAGATGTCCCTCAATTTGAATGTCAAGCGTACACAGGCATTCAAGGAGCCTGCAAGGACTGACCTACATTCAGGTGTCCCTCAATTTGAATGACAAGCGTACATAGGCATTAAGACCGAAAGGCGGGCTAGTTGGTTTGACTGCATTTTTTGAAAAATTGTGCACTCCGCACAAACACACAAAGGACTGCTGTGGTCCTTGCGAACTTTTCCTTTGTGTCTTCGTGTGGTGTCAGCAAATTTTCCACAAATGTACAGTACGGTCCACTGTTAAAGGGAACACTCCAATGAGCACCTTTCATTTTGCTGGCCCTCTAACAGCAAGCGGACAGCGGAACATTGCTCATGCGCTGCACTAGTCTGTCAAGAAGAGGCAGAACTGTCAACCACCAGTAGTCTTATGCAAATCTAAGCCATTACGTTTTTGCAAGAGAGCGAAATCCAAACATGCCCTGCACGCAAGTGTTCCCTTTAACTGTGGACCCGTCTGTGCATAAGCATGCAAGGAGTTCGCATGCAGACTGACCTAGATTCTTGTGTGCCTCACTCTCAATGTCCAGCGTAGAAGGCATGCAAGTGGCACTAATTCTTGCACTTCCTAGTTCTAGCTAAATACAGCGACGTAGTGCAATATAGCTCAGTCTACGTACGTAATAGTATGTCAGGTGAATAACAATGAAAGCAATGCCTAAACAACACCAGTAAACGAAATAAATACCTGTAGTAAAAAAGGAGTTAACGCATGGCAATACCATTAGAAAGCCAAGAAATCACATACAATCGAAACACTTAATTCATGGGCGGCGCCAGCAGGGCCCCCTGAAGATTACTGCCCGTCCTCCATCTCCCTGCTCCCCCCACGAGCAAACATATTCAAAACACACTGCCTAAGTTCCAAACGTCCAGTGTTGTACGGAACGGCGTTCCAAGTAACGACGTTCCAGGAACTAGTTCCTTTTGGGAGGAACGGAGGAACGCCACCGTTCCATTTAGGATCGGTGGAACTGTAACGGTAACTCGTTACCTTTACGAGGGAACGGCACAGGGAACGGCGTTACTTCTGTAAACGTTCCACCGCATTCAACAGGCACACGCATACAGCGCATCGTGCAGAACAGAGCGGATGCGCGACCGCGTGAGGCGCAAAAATATACCGCTCGCCTCTCCCGTGACTATGAAGCACCCTGGTTTTCACTTGAAGGCCCTTGCCGAAGCGCAGGGAAACGTGCGACGCCGAGATCGACCATTTACGGGAGCAACTGCGTCCGACAACGTTAAGAAGGACACACAACGGTATGGGATTCGCATCGTCTTCTTGGCGCCTTACAAACTAAAAAAGTGCGCCCACCTCTGACAAGAACAAAACGAGATGCCATGCAAGAAGCTTCAACAGACGAAGTTCACCAGTTGCGTTTCTGACGTTATATACGCGATGCCCTTTTCGTGCAGTCGGTCTTACATAGACCAAACAGGCCGATGTTTCAATGAGCGTGCACAGGAGCACAACCGATCTTTGCGCACCGGCACGCACAGCAATCGGGCCTAGGTGCATTGCAAGAAATGCGTAGTAAAAGCTCTGCCAACTCTCCTTCCATATCACTATAAAAAGATGAAATGGAAGTCCTTAGATGGACGCATCAGGTCACTCCCGCGTACGTGATGAGCACGCGTTCTTGTTATTTTTCTTAACATTGTCATTGCGCGATTGTTCTTTGCTCTTATCTTTTGTTATTTTGAAGAACCCGTAACTGACATGCTTTCCGCAAATAAAGTCAGTGGGAAGTTCAGCGCTTGTGTGTGCGTATGTGTTCCTGTTTTCGTCCGGTCTTCGCGCAGTTTAAATCCTTGTTGAAGGTAAGTTATCCCTGCGGCTATCGGTCTACAATATATATTAGAGTTAAGTTCGACAGCCGTCATACTGGTAACGTCTCTGTCTTGCAATAAACAATGCGCGTACATCCAGCGCTATATTCTTGTTGTGCCCGCTGACCCTGCCCTCGCCCCTACGACCTCGGTTGACTTTGTTCTGATTTGTGTACAACACGGTAGTACCCTCAAGCATTTCCATGGAATGGCTCCTCAAAATTATCAACGAAGTGCTGACGAGATGTTGGTATCCGTTTGACGGATACCTACATCGAGATGCAACTGTTGCTGAGTTGTACTAAGAGTTTACTAAAACAAGACTTTACTAAGTTGCAAATGTGTACCGTGGACATTATTTTCGGCTCACACTGCAATATTGAATCAGAACTCATTAAAGGCCTGTATATTGTCCCTTTTGATGAGGTTTCCCGGCGCAATAAATTTAATTATGCTTGTGCATCTGTGGAAATTTCTATTTTAATATCTCAAGCGCAGTATCCTAACTGTACACTTGTAGATCTATACGTGGAGAGTGCCACATGTGTTGCACTTTTAATAGACGAGCACGAAAGTTGCAGTTAGACTGTGTGTAGTATGGCCGGTGGTCCCTAAAGAAATTCGTCTAGGACCGTTTCTTTATATTCTTTTTATGTACATATAACCTGCTTCCGGCGATGTCAAATTCGTACTGAATATGTACCTCGATGTCAGCTACATGGTGTTAACCTTATTTCACCTCAGGATTATCCGACACTATATTTTGCTTAAAAAGTCAAATGTAACGTTATTGTAACGACACGTTCCAATTTTCGAAATGTAACTGGAACGCGTTCCTTTCGCGTTAGGGGAACTTGTAACGGGAACTCGTTTCAAAAGTGGGAAGGAACCAGCAACGAGCTGTCGTTCCTGTTTTGGAGGAACGTGTACAACACTGCAAACATCCCTGTACCTCTGAAGGAACTCACTTGTAGTGAGTGTCTACCCGCCTCCACCCCACCGCCAGTAAAAAAAATCCTGGCACCGTCCCTGCTTTAAACCGGTGTCACCCGGACACTTCCCATCGCGGTCAGAGCTCATCCGCATGAGGTGCTACAACACGATCACTTCCCGCCCGATCGAGATGAAGACGATCGCGATCAGCGCATCACGATATTGCTCCGTGATCGCGATTTGACTGATGTCAGAGCCAAGTGCGATACGGATTAGTTTGGACCGTGTAGCAGCGACCATTCTTGATCGCACTCAATTAATCCAATCCGTATTAGCGCTGATCGCGATCAAATGTGCCCGTGTGGCACTGGTGTTAAATAGAGGTGCGTAATGGTCAATGCACATAAAATATAGTTTTGTTGGAACTGCGATGTATGATATGATGTTATCTACATGGTAAAACCAGCGTAAGGAGACGGTACCACAAGAAGAACGACGCAGGACAGCTTGTCCTGCGTCGTTCTTCCTGTGGTACCGTCTTCTTGCACTGCTTTTACCATGATGATAAGCCAACCTGCCCAGGTTTGTACAATATTATCTAATGTGGTTGATCTTGTCCCTTGCTTAATCTGTACAAAAATGTTGCAGAAATGGTCAGGAATTTTTCAGTATAGGAAGCATATGTCGGCTAGAGTTTCATAGCCTCTGCACTTTGAACTTTTGAAGTTCGATTAGGTCCTTTGTACTTTGGGTCAACATTTCTATACACTAAACACTTGGAATGTTCGGAGTTGGAAAGCCTGAATACGCAGCTGTCAAGACTTCGATAGACTACATGCTCAGAAGGTAGACGATTCGAGTTCTAACACACTTGTTATAATAAGTCATAGGTTATGCTTCCGAGGTCAACAGTTCGATACCCTTGACCTGCACGCTTGAAAGGTTGTGAAGTGCAACGTTTGGTACAATACACTCTGTAAAGTTCAGTGTTAGAGTGACGGCATGCTTTAGAAGTCAAGGGTGTGATTTCCTACGCTCAGAGATGGCCGACAGTTCAATACACAAACATATTTGTAAGGTTCGGAGGTTCCACTCTCTACCATTCAGAGGTCAAGTGATCGATACCCTACTCACTGGAAGGTTCAGTGTTAAGGTTCCTATTTGCTTCAGAGGTCAAGGGTTGATTTGTTCAGCTCGATGGGAGAGACATCCTACATGCTTTGAAAGATGGTGTTCGCGTTCCTACATACGTCGGATGTCAAGGATTCGATACACTGCACACTCGGAAGGTTTCGGGTTGAAGTCTCTTTATACCATGCAGGTCAGGCTTTTGGCTCCCTAAATGCTTGGAAGGTTTTGTGGTTGAATCCCCAACGCATTTACTGCAAGTCGCAGGTATTGCTTAGAAGGTCGAGGGTTCAATATCCTATGCATCTGAAAAGTTTGGGTTTTGAGTTCTGGAAACATTGTAGGTCAGAGGTTCAGTACTGCAAATACGCTAAGGATGGGGGTTCAGGCCCTGGCAGATTGGGTGAGTCATGAGTTCAAGCTGTTGCGCAGTATATACCACTAAGTGTTTTCCATGTATTTTCTCTGAAGCCCATGCATTCATATCAAAAGGCACCACCTCACAGATAGACAAGTATGCTTGGCAAGTAGCTAAACAATGCTTACGCATTAACCGATTCATGTACATCTCCCACAGTATGGATTCTAAAGGAGGCAAGCCCGCTTGGGCTAAAGTTATGTGAGTTAATTTGAATACAGAAAGGAAAAACTGGCATGAACTGTCCTGAAAATAAGACTACTTTGATTTTAGACAAATTTGAGATAGCACTACAAAACGGCGATGTTATGCTTTGCATGCAAACAAATAGGCGATAGGCATGAGCCAACAAAAATTGAAGAAAGAGTGACACAGGTGGTCACAGTTTGAGGTAGCTCATCTTGGCTGAAAATGCGTGTAGCAAGAGCTCTGTTGATGTGGTTGAACTCTGTTCAAAGGTTATGACAGATTTTACTGGTAACTGCGGCAGGTAATGGTAACTGTGGCAGGCTTTCACACTGGTTATAGGTCAGAGACCTCTATCACAGAAGCCAAGAATATGGATTGCTTTGTGCAAAAAAGTACGTGACTTTTGAATGAATAAAAATATTTTTTTAACTTCAAGGATGGGCTATCCATAAACCTTATGAGGTAGGCTGTAGGTTTACATGTCCTGGAGTCAAGGAGTAAAGTTTTTTAGCTGCACTTAGGTATACAGCATGAACTTGTCAGGTAAACCCAAGTAGCCACACGTTTTTGGCACTGGCACTGAAGACCGGTTCTCTTTGCTGTAAGAAGACATCCAAAATTGCTTTCACTTTGTAATAGTTGTGTGGTTTTTAACTATTCTGGTGTTCTTACTATAAACCAACAATGATATCAATAAAAGAAGATCGAATCCTGTAAGCTTTGCAAATTTTAACGATGCACTTAGAACAAGCAGTCTCCCTTCGGCAGTATTAGAGAGTGTTGTCACTGTTATATGTACATCATGAAAGTATCAGAGGCATATGAATGTCACTTGCACTAGCTCACTCATGTGTTCTCTCAACGACCACATTAAATGAATCTAAGAGGTCACACCTTACTGTAGGCACAATATGTACATAGATCATAGACTAGTGCACCCTGTGTCCTGTATACGATGACATCTTAACTTTTGTGAAACACTTGTTTTGAAAAGACGCACATTTATTGCATGTTGTGTTATGTACAACATGCAATAAATGCACAGTGTCATATGTGCGGAAGCCTCGGCACATGTCTGTAGTTTTTGTTAGAGCTTCTCTCTCCGATTTCGTTGTACAAAAATGTTCTTGTGCAATTATGCATTTACGTATACCAGCCATAGAGTGTGAAATCATGAACTTTCATCCATACAAGAGCGACTTCACTGCTGCCAACAAGACTGAATAGTACGTATTACTCGTTTGATGTCACAACTATAAATACCTCTATCTTCAGATTGTGCAGCTGTTCGATAGGCCTCATTTCTTCCTGCATTGTGGTAAACGTGCGCTAATAATTGTGTTGGCTGTTCAAATCACTGGTGAAAGGTGATCAACAACACACTTCTACTTGTGCTATCAGTTTGGAAGTTCACTCTTGAAGAACCTTCACTTGTAGAAATTTGGTGGCCTTCACCCTTAGAAATAATGTGAACGCCACATGCCAAGTTGTCAGTTTCATGCATGATGTTGCCGCGGGGCATTGACGTCGACGAAGAGAGCAGTCGTCGTGTTTAAGCTGAAACTCTTTATTTGGCCGAGCCTGTGGCCGGAAAATGAAAACTCAAGCTACAGCAATACACGCTGTAGACTGATAGTGGCGAATTGAGCGTCGGCCGTCGATAAACTGAACATCGCTGGCATGCGCCATCTTTTATACGTCACGCATCGAACTTTCGAGCCTTATCACTGGTGGTCGCGCAAGCTCTGGAATAATCTTGACAATTCGCGTCATGTGCGAAATCCTAACAAAATTGTCTACTACAGCCTGGAATCTTCTCAGACATTCTGGCGCGCTTTGCGTAAGGCAGCAGCTACACGTGCAATGGGCCGGTAACAGAAAACATAGAAAGAAAGGAGCGTGTGTGGCATTGCCCCCTGTGAAAGGAATCGTCATGATGCTTGTAATAGAACATGCAAGGGGAAAACAAGTGCATACGGAAGGGAAGTACAATAATAGAGCTAGAAAGTACAACAAGCAATAAGTACAAGCAAAATTACAATAATAAAGCAAAAGGTACAGGCCTCAGGTTAACTAACGCGCATAAAACGGCTTAGGGCGCACGACATGAACGACTTCAGGTCGTGCACGGCGCCGTTCAGAGTTCGTAATGCCGTCCGGGATAACCTCGTAATCAAGAGTGTCGAGACGTTGAAGCACCTTGTATGGTCCGAAGTATCGCCGAAGAAGTTTTTCACTAAGTCCACGTCGGCGTATCGGTGTCCAGACCGAAACACGATCGCCGGGCTTGTATTCCACGAAGCGTCGTCGAAGATTGTGACGGCGGCTGTCGGTCGTCTGCTGATTCTTGATGCGCAGGCGGGCTAGTCCTCGGGCCTCTTCGGCGCGCTCAAGGTAGACAGTCACGTCGAGGTTTCCTTCATCGGTGACGTTGGGTAGCATGGCGTCGAGCGTCGTTGCCGGGTTCCTTCCGTATACCAACTTGTATGGCGTCATCTGCGTCGTGTCTTGCATGGCCGTGTTGTATGCGAAGGTCATGTACGGAAGGATGGCATCTCAGGTCTTGTGTTCGACGTCGACGTACATGGCCAACGTGTCGGCGATGGTCCTATTTAGACGCTCGGTGAGGCCATCGGTCTGTGGGTGGTAGGCTGTGGCCTGGCGGTGGCTTGTTTCGCTGTATTTCAAGATCGCTTGAGTAAGGTCAGCAGTAAAGGCCATACCTCTGTCGGTGATAAGGACTTCTGGGGCACCATGAATCAGGACGATGTTCTCAACGAAAAACGCCAGGCCTGCGCGGAAAGCGCAGCACAGTCACACCGAAAGCTGCAAGAGCGGAATTGCTAGGGCACGTTATAAACTCTCTTGTGGCAACTAATACAAGTAAACTAGCAAAGTACCCACTATGCCACAAATCATATTTTTTGTGAAGTTGGGAAGCACCCACCACGACATTGTTCGTCATTCTGTGGAGAAGCGAGGTACCATCTGTAAGGCATTATGTGCACTTTGTTGATGCCACCGTTGATGACGATGGTGAATTGTGGCTGAGCCTTTTGTAATGGGTTGGAAGCATTAAACGACCCACTAGTTACGTAATTCATATTATGTGACGCCCGGTCGTTACCTCACTCTCCCACCACGCTTTATAACATACGTTAACGTGAGAAAGAGAGAGAGGGCGGAATTAACTTTATTGAGACCCTCAGAAACTGCATCATGAGAGCCTTATGGGCTTTCTTGGAAACCAATAGAGCTCCACTTGCGAGGAACCCACTACGCTATAAATCACCATAATTTTTGTGAAGTAAGCAAGCAGCCACTATGTAATTTTTCGTCATTCTGCGGAGAACCGTGGTACCCGATAAACACCTGTAAGGCATAATATACACTTTGTTCGTGCTGTGGCGAATAACGATTAAGAATTATGGCAGGGACCTTTGTAATGGGTTGGAAGCATTCAACAACCCCCTCGTGCGCCAATCGCATTGTGTAACGCCAGAATACAGAATTCGCGTCGTGTGACGCCTTGTTTTTATTTTATTCTTGTGCCACACTACATTATATATGTTAATGTAGTTCGTTCCCGACATGAAACCTGTACATACCAATTTCACAAGGAGGCTGCCATTTTTAAAGCTCTCCACCGCCGCAGCGCCGTCTAGCGTCTGCCAAGTTTCGCCGCCATTCCGGTGTGCGGGGTTCCGCGGCGGTGTATGCAGCGTATACGCTCAGTTCACAAGGTATTGCTGGTCTTCGCGGTACACGGGCAAAACACAGCAACGCTTCGCGAGTGTAAAGGCGCTGGTAAATAATCGCTTAGCCGTCAGCTTGGCTGAAATGGCTGCAAAATGGCTGAAATAGCAAGCAGCGGCGGCCCACGAGACGTTCCCGCAGCAGCGCCGACGATGCCAATGCAGTTCTTAAGCAGCATCTGTAAATTGGCAATTGCTGCGCATGTTTCGTTATAGCTGGCCTTGTGTGGCTCTTGGAATGTGCACTATAAGACGAGCGAACACGTACACTGCAAACGCAAACTAGCCGAATTGGGCGTTTTAAGGGCTACAATCCTCCTTAATACTGCCTTCATCTGGACAGTACTACCTTAGGGTGTAATGAGGTGGGTGTAATAAAGTTCTGCGTCCTCAATTTTACTTCGTTAAGAAATTACGTGGAAGAAAGGAGGTAAATTCACTATCTGACGCCATTCGTCGAATGGAGTTAGAGGAACAAAAAACTCCCATCTCATTTCCTCTGGCATGTTCTCTCTTTTTTTTCCGAAGCTTTCCATAATGCCTTCAGTGCTGGCGGGCATGCATGCAGCTGTGCGGGGGAAAGATGTAAAAGAACGAGGCGGCATGCTTCAGCGCACTAAAAATCCCTTGCACAGATAGCCCAGAGAATGAGATATACGAGACCCTCCGAACGGCTGGAGAGGAAGCGAGGAAGCCCTTTGACCTTGGCGGCTGCAGCCTACTGCGGCCCGCCCCCGCCAGGTCAAAAGCAAGCCAGATGAGGCGCAACCGAAGTGAAATAGGACAAAGCTTCGCACCGCATGCGCGCGCAAAGAAAAAAAACAGAAAAAAAGAAAGAAACGTGAGGAGGGAGTCGTTCCCGCGGCGGCGCGATCGTCGTAGCTAGGCCGGCTAGGCCTTGTGAACGCCACTTCTCAAGTGATCAGCTGTGTCGGTCGTGTGTGCGCGTTTTGTGCCTGCAGCCTCACTGTGTTCTCGCCGCTGGATGTGATATGCGTGGTTTGACGACAGTGCGACATGCTGTGCTGCGAGTGCGATAACCGCGACGGCCTGTCGACTCAAGCGAGCGTGCCGCTGTGCATTACCAAGCAGATGATGGGCACCGTGCGCGCTCAGCACAGTCAGGAACAAAAATGGTAAGTAATACTGATGTTCTCTCTCTTTGCGAGCCCTTATCGTCGCTTATGCACCTGTAGATGACCTTCTGCACATTGCGTCGCTTGAAAAGTGCAATGAAAAGCAAAAAACAAAAGAAAGAAAAGAAAATCGGCATGTCAAGCTTGCGAAATGCCCGCCAGCGCACCATGAGCGTGGCATGTAACCCATGCCGTACATTACACGCATGTCATTCATTGTTTCCATGTTACCAGCTGTCATTTATGTACGTCATACAGTCACGTCACGCTATGCCAATCTTGGTATGATATCAAGTTAGAGAACGGGACGCGAGTGCACCAGGCTCTATGCCGTAAATGACATACATGTCGTTATTTTCATGTTACTATATGTCATTTATGTTCGTCGCACAATCACGTCACGCTATATCAATTTAGGTGTATGTCAAGCTAGCGAACCGGCGGCGAGCGCACCATGAGTGTGGCGTGTGTACATGACATGCATGTCATTATTTTCATGCCCGCTGTCATTTATGTTGGACGTACAGTCACACTGCACAATACCAATTTTGGTGTATATGAAGCAGGCGAAACGGCCACTAGCGCCCCCGAGACCATGTTGTCAAAATAACGCCATACATGACAAGCGTGTCATGATTTGCACGTTAGAACCTGTCGTTTATGTGCGTCATACACTCTTGTGACGCCATACCTATTTTGGTGAATATCAAGTTAATGAAACAGTCGCAAGAGAACGAAGAGAGTGACGTGTAAATCATGTCGTTAATGAAATGCATATCATGATTTTCAAGTTAAGACCCATCATTCATGTTCTTCATGCAGTCGTGTCATGCCACACGAGTTTTGGCATACATCCCATTAACGAAACACCCACACGAGCTATGAGTCGTAGGCGGCTAGATAGATAGGTAGATAGATCCATTCAAAGTCGTAGAAGTGTTTAAGAAATGCTTCGCATTTAAGTCGTTAAACTCAGATAGCAATGGTGTGTGATGCATGTTTTGGAACTTCTGTGAATATCACTCATGCTTCATACGACCAGTCAGTCGACCCAGGAGTGCGCCCTGATAAAGTTGTTTCCACAATATAATTTTCTTGCCTGCGATAAAGCATGAATGAGGCATGATGCTTTCAGGGAATATACATTAGAGCAAAAGGCCACGGTTATCACATTGTCACATGATGGAATGTGCATAAAGGGCAACTTTGTTTTCGATTTATTCTTTTCTCCAACTTCATTTGTTTAGTAAGGTCAACTCTTCATTTGTTTGTTTTAATCCTTCGTCATTGTGTCAATTTGCGCACATTGACATGTGACAAGACCGTGCGCTTTCATTTTGCAGCATCTACCTTGGATGCAGTCAACTACCCTGGACATCTTTCTCCCGCCATGCAACTGTGAGAACCCACCGAAGCACAGATTGTCAGGAAGTGAAAAGACTTTTCGGCAACAATTTTGCATTGCGCACTCTGCCCGTCTCCTGAAATTGCATATTAAGGTGCATAAGCACTGTACCTTCATACATATGTATCAAGGAACAGTGAAATAGCATATCAAGGTACATTAACATCATTAGCTTGGATTCATTTAGCTAGGACGAATAAACCATGTTAAAGCTATACAATGACGGCCATATGTGACAGACATCTGCTAAGTGCAGTGTGTATTGTGAAGCACATGCGTTTTATGGTATTGAATGAATGGATAAATGTTTATTCCAGCAAAATACAGGAAATGGGCCTCAAGTGAAAAGCGACAATGGTAGCTTGAGAAGTGCACAAGGCCCAGTAGAGCAAAAAGAGAGACAGAGCAGCAGAAACATGTGCACGTTCAAAGGCAAAACATATACGCATACAAAAAGAAACAGGAAAGACAAAGCAGAAGAAACGTGCACATTCAAAGGCAAAACACCTACGCCATCTGCAAAGTGACAAAATCAAAAAGGGTGAACATTTACGCTAGTGAAAACAATGAAAATCAGAAAACAGTGAAAACAGAAAAGAAGGAACGGCCATTCAACGGCATGGAAGGAATACAACTTCATTGGTCACGTATCAGCAGTGGAATTTGCCAAGGTTACATGTGCATATTCTTAGCCATTAGGAGATGTGCAAGGCTAATTTAATTGCATTGATATAAGCCAGCTGTTGAGTCTGTTGAACCAGATTGTTGAATCATCTTGTTTATTCCCTCTCATTAATTTGCTGTTTTGCATTATGTTGCCATAGTTTTCAAGGTCAATACATAGTATCATGACTGTTGACACAATTTGACAAGGTGAAAGCGCTGTTATTATGCCCAGGCCTTAGTTTATCCTCACTAGAAGTGCGCTGTTTATTTTTGCCATGGTTCAGTGCCAAGTTGCCCAATCTTCACTCCTAAACAGAGTAGGTGTGGTTAATCAAGACCTTGCTAACATTCACAACCTTTTTAAAGTGTACTTATAATGATAACTTTACTGACATCAAAAACTACCCACATAATGGTAGACATGACAAGAGTACACTTCTGGTGGTGTTTCGCATTTTTTTTACATCCGTTTGTTTTTCGCCCTGTGCACACGAAGTGAAACGCTCACAAGGAAATACTTAGCAGCATCTCAATTTTGTATTTATTTCGTGTTTTGACAAAATGTCTGCAATAAGGATAGTCAAGTACAAATCTTCGGTAAGACATTCATTTTTATGTATACAGAAATCTTAGTGGACTTCTTTTTTGTGTAATTTTCAGGAATACACTTCTGGCAAAGCACCAAGTGTTGCTTGCCCACCAGTCTGTGTTCAAGTCAAGTGTATTGTGGGCATGAGTGTCTGCAGGATTTTGTCTTGGGGGTGCAAGGTGGCGTAACGTGTCGGCCTGGTGAGCAGGAGAGCATTGGTGTAGCTTGGGTGGGGTCAAGTGCTGGTGTGTCTTCATGGCGGCAGGTGCCCTTTGTGCAAACCCCTGCCGACACCCATGATTGTGGGAACACCCTGATGTGCCTCGCTTTACACTATGTCGAACAGCTCGGACATCTTACCACATTTAGGCCAACACTGGTATTGATGCAGAGTGTTATGCGCAATACTGCGTGCAACCTTTCTGATATCGTGTGCATTTGAAAATTTCACATTGTTTAAAAAGACGCTGAGTGGACCCAGTGTTATTCAGCAAACATAAGTCTTAACAGGGGCAGTTCGGCGAGTTGGTGTATATTCATAGTTAAAGAGGGTGCAAAAAAATCACAGCACAGAGAAATGAAGAGGACAGGATGACGCGCTACTAGCAACTGAAGTTCAATCGAAACCACAGAAAGACGTAAACACACAGTACGAAAAAATTACAAGACTAAACAATCACACATCCACAGAGGAATGAAGCGGGCAGACAGGACAATGCGCTACTAGTAACTGAAGTGTAATCAAAACCACAGAAAAATATAAACACATATGACTAAAAAAGCCGCACATGTTCAACTTCAGTTGTTAGTAGTGTGTCGTTCCGTCCCCTTTGTTGCTATGTGTTCTGATTTCGTTTTCACGTTTTCCTTACCTATGAAATGAACTCCTGACGTTTTCACAGTCTCTATATATGTGTGGTCAATTTTTATTCATCCTCATGGCATATCAAGTCCTAGGATCCAATGTGCAAAGCGACCAGTCACTATTTACAGGAATTTCTTTATTTAGTGCCTGTGATTGCCTAATTGCAAGTTGACGTTGCAGTCATGGTGCTTGGATTATTTTCAATGTGGTAATTATGCGTAAGCCATCAAGTGAGGAAATAAGGATGAACTTTTGAGTTACAGATGGCACTAGCTGGCATAAAAACATTGAAGCATGGCTGTACTTGTTATGCATATTAGAAGTATTCGTACATTGCAGTCATGTGATTATGCCGACAAGTTCCCAAGCGCACTTCCAGACATTTACGATGGCTTCCAGGTATCTGTGAGTAAATATGTACAGCAACATATGAAGGCAACCTTGTAATTTTGTGGGCATTGCTGAATGCTTTTATGCACCTTGGTAAGTGGACCTACAGTCAACACCACAGGTCTATTTTGAGCTTTTTTGTAGGAAACTCGACTCCAAAATCATGTGCGACATGTTTTGATGCCATAGGGCAAACTAATGCAATAAAAAACTGTACAACTGCCTGTCTGCACGGTTTCATATTTCCCAAAAGTGATGCTAGCCTTATTGTACTAATTAGTTGCCTTCGTGTGTAGGCTGACACCAAGTTCCTTGGGTAGCTTATTTTTTTGGATTATACTTACATACTGGCACGGTGAAGTGCACACGTTAGTGCGCATCATGATGAGATTTTACACCCTACTTTCGTTTTGCTTTACTGCTGTGAATTATGTATAGTGCTTAGGCTGTACTGTATATGTTGTTCCACGTGTTCAGTTTTGGGAGTAGGTTCTGTGCACGACGATGGAAATATATACCTATATCCTTACATTGACACGAGAACTCCTGCTGTTTTGATTCCAATAAAATGTTGCAACCACTAGTTCTTGTATCAATTGAAGTATGACTACTTGTCGTGCATGCAAATTGAAGAAATGAATTTGTGCTTGCAAAACAAATTGCTGAAAGACTGCCTGCTCAATGTAACTCCTTGTGTTTTATTACCAAACACATTGAACAGATGATTCACAGATTATGACACATTGTAGAAGATAGGCAACAGAAAGACAGAAAGTCATCACTGTGTTCTAACGTAGATTGGGTGATCTTTTATCAATAGTAGCATAATTGAAGGTTGCTGTTGCATAAATAAAGTTTAACGTAGTGTGCAGGTGACGAGGGAGTGCACATATGATAGTTTTTCTAGTTTTCTGCATATTTGCTACAGTCCTCGTGTTTCTGTGTTACAATTGTGAAATTCTGAATTGCAAACAAGCCAACCTCTCTGCTGCTGTGGTGAAGTAATTCAACGGAACCATATTTTCTCAAGAACAGCTGTTCCATTGAGGAAGAGGGTAATGCTTTTTTTAATGAGTACTGCATCATCTGCTGAGGGGAGGGCCAAGTACACATGGACGTTCACAAGAGAGAAGTGCAAGTACATTAACTTTTTTGTTTTGTGGGAGACCTGTCACTGGTAAACTGGGGAGGTTGTCCTTGACCTTGGGGCACGCGTTAGGCATTCGCTTTAACGCGGTGGCGTGATGCTTACCAATAAAAGCTAATTAGTAAGAAATGTAGGTAGTATCCGAGTATGAAAGCAAATAAATACTGAATACGCGTTATAGAGAATCACTGAATGGCGTACTAAAGCGTGCATTGCGAATAAGCGCTAATTGCGGAAATAGATAAGCGTTCAGCTGCTCAGAAGGCGCTGCTCGCGGCTGTACGCGCGCATTCAACGCACTTTATAAACCTTCACAGACGCGTCACGGCCTCCGAGATTGTGTGCGCGAATCTTTGAGGCTCTTACGTGCCTCCGTGTGCCTTCGCGTTTTGATTACAGCGGACATTAGCGCCATGCTTTTTTTTCCAACGCGTCGACGCGGACTGCTGTAGCTGTACCGTGTTTACACGTGCCTGAATCGTGCATCAGACATCCTATGTAAGGTGGACGAGGACCGAAACAAGGCGAGGACGGTCTTGGCGAAGGAGTCAGGCCTCACAGCGTCGACGTGCGCGACCGTTGAGGTCGCACTTGTGCGGGCACGGCCGTAAATCACCCAAAAATATCCGCAACACCTCCGCGATCATCACACAGGACCGTGGTTCTGTAATTTTGTGGCCTTGATCCATCGCGCCAAAGCGCTTCTTTTGTGACTTTCGCTGCAGTACTCTGGTGTCTTCCAAAAAAGCAAACTAAAATTTGGAAGGGTCTACTGCTGTCGCGGGCCACAACGCACCTGTTTCATATACGGTCCGCGTACGGGCCGTATATTTACGAGTGCTGGTACGATTGGCGACATCTAAAGACTTAACTGACAGTCATTCAGGGTTCTTCCTGACGTTGCTGCGGCCCTGAAGAACAAGAAATGAAAATGTACGTCAGCTTTCTTTTGTGGCATGCTCGTTTTCCATGCTTTCTGGTGATACGAATTTCGGATGATACGAATATTTTTGGTGGTCCCATGAGATTCGGATCACCGAGGTTTCACTGTACAGTGATTTTCCAGGCTGCATTGACCAATTTCTCTCTTGACACTGAGGCCGTTATTTTTATTGCGATAGCAATTATATGGACAGTGTCGGCTGTATTTTGCCGTCGCCGCCGTCATGCACCGTATATATATATATATATATATATATATATATATATATATATATATATATATATATATATATATAAAAATTCCAAAGAAAATTACCTCAGAAAAATGCTTCCCAAGCGCGGAATCGAACCAGGGACCTCTTGCTCCGCAGCGAGTGGCGCTAACAACTACGCCACGAAACGCAGATCCTCCACGTAGCTAACGGCGAACGTTATATACACACCCTTTACCGCTGGACGGACTCAGAGACGGCAGACGCTTATAAGCGTTTCTTCACCACCAGCGAGATGGCGCTAGGAGCGCGACGGCCGCATTTAAAGTCGTCGGCGAGCTCGCTTGCTTCTTATATTTGCGCAGGGAGAACTTTGCCCTTCCGATGTCTGCTCGCGCGGTTTTCTCGTGGTGAGGGGAAGAGGGATACGACGTACGCCGCCAACCCTCAGGATCTAGCTATGTTCCGCACTGATCTGAGACATGCTAGTCGATATCTCGCTCGACCACAAATTCTGCACGGGGTATCGACCAATTGCCTAAGCGAATGAATAATTCTGGCGCACGTACAGTGCAGTGTCATACGTACCGGCAACACCAGCTGCTCACGAAAGCTTGCTACATTTTCCTTCGATGCAGCGAAATACCTGTCTTGTGCAAAGGCGTTACTGCTTTATAGTCGCCTTGTGGTTCATTGAGAATGTAGAGCTTTCGTTCGGCGGAAAACATCGCTGAGAGAAACGTAAAGGCGCACTGCTGCGTGCATCCTGGCAAATGCCTGTCATCTGCTATAACACCAAAAAATGCAGATCTGCTGAAAGGGTATTTGGCTTGCGCCGTAGAAAATGTTCTTCAAGATGCGTCGCTAGTTTTATTTTTATACCATTCCGCTCAATTATATGAATTCCCAGTTTAATTCAACTGGGGGACGGTTTACTTTCCTTTTTTTGTTTCAAGAAAACAACAGTGTAAGCCAAATCCATCCACAGCCAAAGCCAAATGCTATCTTTATTTGCTTTGTTATAAGCTGCAACACCATTTACAGTTTGTGACTGTCATACTCACGTTTGTGTGCGATATAACATGTAACTTGGTTCATTTTAGCTTGCCTAGCGTCGAAGTGGTGATAATAAGCAGAAATTCATGAAGTGTTTATTATGCAGTTAGAATGCGGCTTGAGTAAGGGAAACGTAGTTTTTTTTCAATGAAACAGTAACCTGGGCCCGTGTCTTGACTGTAGAGACGTTCGTGCTGTTTGTGCGTATGCGTGCGCATCACTTTCGCTTGTTTGTAATACCGCCGACATCTTTTAAAGCAGCACCCTGACCAGCGTGTAGCAAGCGGATTGTTCCCTCCCCGTATTCGTGGTCGTGGATTGGCTCGTCGTGACAGAGCCCTCTTATATAAGCTAAGAGTTGGCTGTGTATTAGTGCGTGAGCGATTATACCGACAAGGTCGTGTAGACAGTCCGCCATGTACGTCGCGTTGCTCCTGTCAGACACCAGAACCCATAATTTTTTAGTGTACCGCATTCGTTATGCAGTGAGCACTGGCCATCAAGGAATATGGACTTATTGGTATTAAGTGTACGAACCTTGATGATTGCCTGTTCCCGGGAAGTTGTGCTGCTCAGCGTGACCAGGCCCATCAAGCCCTACTTACTTTCTTGAACAATACCGATTTTGCCTCGCGTTTACAGACATTTTTCCATGCGATTACTCATTTGTGTTAACGTCTGTGTTATTTGTTTTTTTTCTCCCCTCTATCTTTCCCCTATATCTTTCCCCCCTATCTTCCTTTCCTCTATGTTTCCCCCTTCCCGAAGGAGCAGGCAGGCGTTGCGCCCCTTTAGGCGGCAATTTTCAGCCTGTTCCCTGCCTATTTCCTCTGTGTCTTTGTGTTTTCTATGTATTCAAACCAAATAAATAAATATTAACGAGCAAGCACGTTTGACATCTAACAATTATGAAAAATGACATGCAAACTTGATATTCTGCCAGAGTGTTGTTTATACATGAATGTACTGTCAGCATAGAATTGTATACATTGCGCTGTCAGTGGTGTAATTAGCATGGTACTGTTGGCTTGCTGATGAAAGGATGTATAGTTACGATCGCAGAAGAATATCTGGAAAGGTTACTTAGCTCATCAAGTGTGTAAGTGTTTTAGCAAAAGCAGGACAAGGAGAGGAGGACACGTAATGACAGGACCAGAGCTGTTGGGAGTCTTCCTTCTGTCCGCATCTTATTTGGATTAAAGCACCTGCTTTTGTAAAGTTATAGCAACAGGATTTTGTGTTATACTTTTGTTGCCCATTTAATGCGACAGTACTAATGAAAATTGATGGTGCATATAAAACATGCTCTTCGACAAAGCAAACTTTATGCTGCTACACTGAGCACTTAAAAAAAGCCGCTGCATGCTCAGTTGCCATTTGTTTGAGCGTTTTTGAAACATGCTTCCATTCCTCACCATACTGGCAATAACACATCACATTGAGGGCAACGTTACCAGGGATTGAGTTCTTTTTCGAAAAAGTGTTAAGCTTCATATAGGATGATTCTGTGTCTTACATGTCTATCGCAGCATTAATGACAACCAAGCCAAGGTAAGTATAGGAGACATTATATGCAGTAATTATGATATGAGTGTGAAGAAATTCAAGTGGCCGAAAGGACAACTTGCCTTCGGCAGGGACCGAACCTGCAACCTTCGAATAACGTATCTGATGCTCTACCAATTGAGCTACAACGCCGGTTGTCGTCCCACACTTTATCGAGTATATCTATGCATTTAAACCTGGGAGTCTAAGGGGGCGGAAACTCCCTATACCTCCCATAGGACGCACTCTCGCATGTTGATACGCTGCGGCAGCGCCACTTCCACCACTGGCGGCTGCCGGGTATCCCAACTAGGAATAATTCACAAACAAAACAACTTTTTCATGATGCCACTGGTGAGGTCAGGAAATAGAGGAAAAAAGGGCGCGAAGACGAGAGGAGCAGGGTTGCCGCGGAAGCTCTCTCCAACTTCGCATGCAAGCGGAATGCGTTCGTGCACTTTTGCAGGTCCGTTGGCCGCTTGGGCGACGCGGCCATTCGTTGAGTTTAGCTAACCATTTGTAAATTTCGTTCGTGTATTGTGCAGTGGACATACTAAAGCTGACCGATTTCTCAATAAGACAAAACTCGATCATCAACACAAGTGAAATTTCAGTATTTTTTACTCACACGTTTCAAACTCAAAAACAGAGACATGCACTTAGTGTGAAAGTGTCAATCTGCAAAATCAGCTTTAATTCACAACCGAAATATGTACATGGGCAAACATTAAACCCAGAATACCCGAACCAATGCGAACATTATTATCTCGAGCAGGTCACGTCGTACATGATTCGATCACGTCTGCTATGACGACGCACATATTTTTGCAGAGAATTTGAGAAACAAACAGCACGGAAGTTCAGGGTAAGAGAGAGGCTTGAAGCGAAGAGAAATCGTTGAACAGGAAATGACACTCGGGACAATGTTTTGGCACGGTGACTGCTCTTCGTCTGAGCAGCAGCATTGCCTTGACGAGGAAAAGTCCACTTGTCAGAACGTTGGCTCCAGTGGCAATCCCTGTTAAACGATTTCACAAATCATCACTCAGTCCACTGCATGTATTACAGTGACAGTATTGGCAGTAAAGGTCCACAAAGTTTCAAACCGGCTATATGCATTTCCATGAACAGGAAAGAGCCTATAATTGCTTGATATCATTTGACCTACATGCCAAAAGTAAAAGATGAACAAACTGCGTAGCCGAACCGACACGCATTCAAGCCTTTCATTAACGTATTTTGCCGGCAGAAGGTAGGCTGTTGTTATGACGAATTAGTCTAGCGACACTGCCCTTATGACAGTCCAGTCAGGCTTGCAGAGAACTGGGTTAACACGTGTATACTAACGCAAAATGATTACCTGCTCAAATAATGGACTAAAATATTTGTGCTCACTCGTTGTCACTAGGAAACTTGAAAAACCTTCGGAGAACTGGAAATCCGGGGGTCAACACGCCACAGAGTCGCGCAAAACATGTGATGCCCCCATTTATTGACCTCCGTCTGATGTATGGTTGCCATGCTCCACGTGGCTCACTGCGGCTTCCGTTCAATGCACGCCACATCAAATGTCTTGTCTTTCCCGTTTTCATGCTTGACACGCCAACCGAGCGAGATAAGCGAGCGCGATCCGACTTGTGATATCGCTTAGCGAGTGACAAGCGTGAGCGGAGGCAAGCGCTACGAACACAAGACAATCAGTTCCCGCGCTTAGCCAGATTTGAAATTCACAAAATGAGGAAGAAAAAAGACAAATAAAAAAAGGAGTTCTTTGCCGTTCAATCAACATTCTTTATTTGTAAAAGCTTGTCAAAGACACTAAATGCGAACATCCACATCAACCTCACTTGGTTCAACCAGATCTTAGGATGCCCGGCAACCGCTACGAGCGCGCATGTTCCTTGAAACCGAAACCGGCGCTCAGTTTCCGGGGCTTCGCGTTAACGCTACTCATAACCATGGCAGCAAGCGTGGAACACTTTTTTGCCTGCTGGCCTTGCGTATCAAGTAATTTCTTCACATTTATATTGCCGCACGCGCACCTTTCTTGCTATCCTTACGTTACCGCCTCCTTACACGTGGTACTACTGCCTTACGCAAACCACTCCACATTGTCTGGCAACGCTCCAGATTATTTTAGGATCACCTATTCGCTTGAACGCGGAACCGCGAACAGCTGAGTCCATTCTGGAACTAACGCGGCCACCAGTGATACGGCTGGAATGTTCGATGCCGCATGTATAAATGTCGACGCGCCTTATTGCAGATCAGCTTATCGATTGCCGACGCTCTGTTCGCCATCAGCCTACATTGCATATCGCTTGTAGTGTAACTTCGTTTTCTGGGCACAGGTTAGCCCAAATAAAAAGTTAAGTATGACACGTCGACTGCCGCCTCTGTCAACGTCAGGACCACGTGAAAATATCATAATTACTACAGGTAATGTCTCCTTTACTTTCCTTGGCTTGATTGTCTGTTGGTTGTCATTAATGCCGTCCCTAACAAAGAAGACAAGCCCTTAAATTTTCCTTGCTTCACTCATTCACAGCGAGGTTCTTGTTCTAGCAGACTTGATGCCTCCAGGTAATATGCGAGGGATTATTGGTCAGCCGCCAGCTCGCAACAAGATCACTTGATGGGCCCCGCCGCGGTGATCTAGTGGTTACGGCGCTCGACTGCTGACCCGAAGGTCGCGGGATTCAATCCCGGCTGTGGCGGCTGCATTTTCGATGGTGGCGAAAGTGTTTGAGGCCCGTGTACTTAGATTTAGGTGCACGTTAAAGAACCCCAGGTGGTCAAAATTTCCGGAGCCCTCCACTACGGCGTCTCTCATAATCATATCGTGGTTTTGGGACGTTAAACACCAGATATTATTATTATTATTATTATTATTATTATTATTATTATTATTATTATTATTATTATTATTATTATTATTATTATTATTATTAAGATCACGTGATGCCAGCAGGCAAAAGAAGAGTGTTCCACACTCGCTGTCATGGCTACGAGCGGCGCTGATTGACACTCAAATGCACAGATATACCCGATGTAGTGTACGGAAGGACGACCGGAGCCGTAGTTCAATTGGTAGAGTATGGGACCTGTTATTCGAAGGATGAAGGCTAAGTCCCTGGAGGTGGCAAGTTTTCGTTTCACCCACTTTGATATCTTCACATTTGTAGCGTAATTACTACAGATAACATCCCCAATGCATTCCTTGGCTTGATTTTTTGTGGGTTGTCATGAACATTGTGTCCGGCAAATATATAAGCCCTTAAACTCCCTTTCTTTAGTTACATGTATTTCTTAGTGATGCATAACTATCGATGGTACTATCGATACTATCAATAGCTGAGTCACTATTGGACTATCGATGGTACAAAATACTATCGATAGCGCTATCGATAGTAAGAAACTCGATGGTACTATCGATATTATAAGATCAACAGCCCGAACTCATTGCAGAATAAGCTTGGTTCCCCGCGCCCGTGGTACATAGGGGAGCCGGAGGAGCAGGCTGAAGGGCAAGAAAGATGACATACTTGTGTTCTTCACCTGAGTCCTTTCTGGACACACGATCATAAAGTTAAACTATTCAGCTGTAGCGGAAAGGAAGGCGTTACATATAGTGGAACTCCGCGGCTTTAAATTTATGTTGCATTTCATGAATTCAAAATACAAAAATATCATGAACTAAGATTGTTAATTGTAAGGTTAACTGGGTGCTTTTGGATGTGAATTTATTGATTTATTGATTGACATATTCTGCCATTTTCACTGAGGAAATAATTTATTTCTTTCGCCAAGAATTGCTCATAAATTAAGTGAAGTTGATAGTAGGCTATCACAAATATTTTGGCAATATGGTCGGCCCGCAACAGCATCATTATTCACACCACTATCAAAAGTATTGTCACGTGGTTTTGACGGTGAAGAATGCTGCAACAAGACTGGGAAATACGAAGCCCTTCATTTTGGGGATCTTGTCATCTTGTGCCCAGAAAATCAAAACTCAAAACGCAAGCGATACAGGCTGTGCACTGATAGCGGCGAGAACAGTCGTCAGCCGTCGAGTAATCTAATCATCGGTGGAAAGCGTTGTCATTTATACATCAGTCATCTAACCGTCCAGCGTTATCGCTGGTGCTCGCGTAAGCTCTCGAATAAACATGACTATTCGCGTCCGGCGCGTAACCTTAACAGAATGATCTCAAACAATCGTGAAGCTTCTCAAACATTATGGCGCGGTCTGCATCAAACGTTGCTAAGTCTTTGTCGGTGAACCCCAAATACATAAAAAAGCAATAAACATAGTGACAGCAATACCGCTAGTAATACTAACCTTAGTACTACCGATTGCACTATCAATAGTTTGTCGATAATAGTACTATCGATAGTTTAAAAAAAGTCAAACTTTCGCCGCAAGGGCGAAGCAATGAATGCGATAGCAAGAACAGCGGCCCGTGATGAACACACTGCTACGCTGTAGGAACATCTGCCCCCAGGCAGCAACTACCGCACGAGCAGACAGCGGAAGGGCAAGGTTCTCCCTGCGTAAATATTAGAAGAAGCGAGCGAGCTGGCCGACGAGTTTTAATTGCGCCCGTTGCGCTCCTCGCGCCGTGTCGCTGGTAATGAAGATACGCTTATAAGCGCCTACCGTCTCTGAGTCCTGCCAGCGGTAAAGGTGTGTATATAACGCTCGCCGTTAGCTACCTGAAGTATCTGCGGTTGGTGGCGTAGTTGTTAGCGCCACGCGCTGCGGAGCGAGAGGTCGCTCGTTCGATTCGGCGCTGCGGAAGCATTTTTCTGAATTATTTTTCTTCGGGACTTATATATACTTATACATATACGGTGCATGACGGCGGCGACGGCGACGGCAAAAATCAGCAGAGACTGTCTATATAACTGCTATCGCAATAAAATCTATCGATGCTATCGATAGTCAATTTACCGATAGTTCTGAATCACTAGTATATCTATAATTTAGAAATCTTAGATAACTATACTCCACCTCACAATTTGGTTGCACTGCTGTGGAGCCAGCTTAGCCAACAGGAGAAGCGAAAATCCCTCAAGATGTATTTATCCGTGCTTTGTCGGCTACTTGGCATCTCCAGTTTGTGTACACACACGTGCTCGATTTAAACAAGCAGATTCCAGATGGGGTTATTCCACGAGAGATCGAACATGCCTGTCCTGTCGATATTTTTGTTTTGCCTGGGTTTTTTATATGTTATGTGGCCACATTCAAAGTGCACGGAACCGAAAATTTTATTTCGAAAAAACGCTCCGAGCGCGCCAAAAAATATTTCAAGATGGCGGCGCGGGCCTCCTGTTCTTTCTCACTGCAAACTTTTCAGATTTCACGGCCGAATTTAAAGCGAACTATAAATTATGTGTCGAAAAAATATTTTTCTGGTTTTAATACGCACTACTGTGAATTAAGTCCATGCTTTTTTATGCCGTCCTCAAAATGAAGAAAATGTCAAAAAATGGCAAACACGGCCGAAATGAAAAAGGCTTGCTAAGTTTGATGTACTTTGGCGCCTTTCCTATTTCGAACAGACACTTCCAAACAGTGTCAAACATAGAAAAGAGCCTTTGCAACATTTATGCGGAAGATAATTTTCCTTCAGGCAGTGCGAAAGAAGAAAAAATAGGTAAAGCGGGATTATTCAGAAAAGCTCATTTTCAAAATATAAAATTAAAAAAAACTCACTCCTCAATTTTGACAACATTTAATCGAAGAGCGCTTATGTCAGTGAGCACACGGTTTTAATATCATATGTCCTCATTTGCGTTGTTCACGAGATATAACGGGGCAAAATTACCCTTGCTGTGTGTGTTCACTTCAGTGCGACTGATGGTTGCTATCAGATTGCAGTGTGCGTAAATCTCCTTTTAATTATTCTGCTGCAGCAAAACCTTGCTGTGGTGGCTTTTCGTCAAGAAAAACGTGTTCTTACATTTTGTGTCTAGCGTGTGCGAAAGTGGGCTGCTGCCGCCCTCTAAAGGGCTAACGTGTACACAGTTTGCAGCCGACAACCTCTCTTACAAGCATCAGAGGAAAGGTGGGCGCATAGGCGTATTTACCGGGGGGGCAAGGGGGGCCCTAGCCCCCCCACTGAGGAATGTTAGGGGGGCGGAGCCCCCCCACTTTCGACAGTGGTCATTGTCGGCGGCAGGCTGGGAAGCTAACAAGTCAGGCAAAGTTTTACTTGAACGCAGCAATAACGTAATTATGTAATAAAATTTGTCCTACGATTCAGCTGTCACGACTGTACTCCGTCATGCACTGTAGGCTTCCTGCGGTGCGGGAATTGCCGCCGGTTTTACGGAAATTGTCTGAATTTGCACGTTTTCTTCTTCTTTGCTAAGCCTATTTAAATCGGAAAATTAATATATGGTTTTACTTGTGACGTCACGTGAAAGAACAATGACAATAGAATGGTTTAAAACACAATGTGCCATTGTACCCAGTTTCAAGGGTGAATACGCATAATATATTTCCACCAAACTTTTCCTTCTCGCCGGAATATTCAAAGGGCCGTCACGTGACCAGATAATGTTTCTGAACGAAAATACTTTACTAAAATCATTCTCACACTGTTACCTTCTAGCTCAATTTTTTTCAGTAAAATCGCTCGTGGTCGAATTTTGGGTTGGGATATTTCACTTGGAATGACCCTTTTGTGAACGCGTAAATAATCGGCACAGAATCCTCGGACGCAGCCATGGACCGCGCGCATCGCGTGCACTGAACAGCTAGACCAAATTGAAAGGTTTATACTGAACGGCTCCGCACGCATTATCTCACTTCTGCGCAGCTATGAATGAGTTTCCAGAACTGCTCCCGGTTTCACATTTTATGATCAAGGGTGTCATAAATGCCTCAGCGCTTTAGGCTGCGATAAATGATTTCTGGGCCATCTGGGCCACACTCGTTGCTAAAACTAAGGACAATGTCCGTCTGGCGCCACCAGTGACCTCTGCCGCTCTCGACGTGGGAAAGAACTTTAGTTAAGTGCCGACAAAACATCATCGATTGGGCAGCTTCGGCCACTTATGGCTTAAAAATACCACACCGCACGTTTTCTGGCTGCTGAAACCCTGAGGTAAAGGTCGTGATGATACAGGAAGACGTTATCTGCGATGCCGAAAGCCTGTGATCGCGGGAAGTGAAATAAACGTCTGGGAAATGATTGAGCTAACGTTTTACAAATGTTCTTTAGGCGCAGTGTGCGTTGAATGGGGAAGATGGTTAGAGGCTCCAGTGCACGTAATGGAAGGGAAGCAAGCAAGCAGTGAGTAAGCAACTACATAACAGCGCGCCTGCTGATTGTGGCATTTAGTTACAGGTTAAGCTGGCATGTCGCTGCACAGAGAAGCTGTGGTGTGGAAGGAGAGTTTTGACAAGGCCACCTAAACCATGTGCTTGCGGTGTCTCGCGTGCTTCTGATTAGCGAATAATAGCGGGGTAAGTTGAGGTTGTAAGCTGCAAACTGCGTACGCCTTAGCCCTTTAGAGAGCAGAAGCAGCCCACCTTCGCACACGCTATACACAAATAAAGTTTGAGACTACATTTTTCTGGACGAAAAGCCACCAGCGCAAAGTTTTAGTGCAGGAAAATAATTAAAACTGCAGATTTACGTGCAATGCAAGCTGATGACAGCCATCAATTGCACTGAAGTGAGCACACACAGCAACGGTCATTTGGGCCCGTTATATCTCGTCAACAAAGCAAATGAGGACATATGATATTAAAACCCTGTGTTCACTGACATAAGCGCTCTTCGATAAAAAACTGTCGTCAAAATTGAGACCGGAGTTATTTTATTTTATTTTTTGAAAATAAACTTTTTGAAAAAACTCGCTTAATTATTTATTCGTTTTTTTTGCGCTGCCCGTAGGAGAATGAACTTCCGTATAAATGTTGCAAAGGCGCTTTTCTATATTTGACACTCTCTTGAAGTTTCTGTTTGAAATAGCAAAGGCGCCAAGGCGCCTTAACTTAGCCCACTTTTTTTTATTTCAGCCTTGTTTGCCATTTTTTTCACATTTTCTTCCTTTTAAGGACGGCATAAAAAAGCATGGATGTAATTCACAGTAATGCGTATTAAAACCAGCAAATTACCGTTTCAACACATCATTTATAGTTCGCGTTAAATTCGGCCGTGAAATTCGAAAACATTGCAGTCAGCAAAAACAGGAGCCCCGCGCCGCCACCTTCAAATATTTTTTCGGAGTGCTGGGAGCGTACGTTTCTTGGAAATACAGGTTTCGGTTCCGTGCAATTTGAATGTACCCACGTAACATATAAAAAACCCAGCCAAAACAAAAATGTCCACTGGGCAGGCATGTTCGATCTCTCGAGGAGTCACCCAGGTAAATAATTAAAGAAAACGTGGCGGCACCCCTTGAATTCGGTGCCTTCTGCCTCAAATTTATCAAATCGTCATCCTACACTGTGCAGCTTATAATTTTTAAAGTGATACGTGTGTTCTGACTGGGTCATTCCACGCCAACTGTCCCAGCCTGGGCGCTCGACAAAAGCGAATTTCTATGAAAAAATCTCAGAAAATTACGCACATATAGACATTAGTGCTACAGTATTTTCCCAAAATATTTTGAGCAGCAAAAATTTTTCGGGCACGTGAGCGCCATTTGAACTTCTCGATATGGTGGAAAACCAGGTACGAAAGAAAAATTCGCCATAAATGGCCCGTTTCACGCATTCATTCGAACTTGCTTTTGTGTGTTTTTAGAGCATCGCCCTTTTATTATAGGACAGTTGCTTAGGCTAGCTTTATATTTCTCACTCCTTGGCGCGTAGGTAAAATTGAGTAAATTGCAGCGTTTTCGGGAATTTTCTTAGAAAAGACAATTGTAGACCAACTGCATCAATTATTTTTATAAAACTCTCCATAAAATGTATTATATATTAAAATTTTTGTTTTGCCTCTGTGCGGCGCGCAGGCTCTAAAATAAAATCCTGAACTTGGAAAAAACGCTACATTGGCCTGTGTTCAGACGTCTGTAGCACCCTAAGGTGTTCCAAGAAAAAATAAGCAGAAAAGCGCATATGATTCAGAATCATAACAACTTCGTTCACAGAAAGTTTAATCGAAGTAGTTTTTGCTTTAGTCAAGAAAAAAATTTTTGAAATTTAGTCCCACCATTGCATTGTTTTGCTATGGTGGCAATACAAACCGACTGAATTTACTGCATAAAAAACAGGTAGTGCATTCGTAGCACATTGTTTTCAGTTCCTTTTCTTAGTACTTTATAATATATGTATATTACATATCAAGGAGATGATAAACAGAGGTGAAAATATAACAATACCCTTGGCTTAGATGCCGAAATTCCTCAATAACGAATCGCGTTACTTATTGGATGCGGCTCTGAGAATCAATTGGCGTGAAAATAAGTTAAGTCTTAGTTTTCATGTAAACCGGAGAAAGGGGGCGTGGCCATTTGTAGCGGATCCAAACGGAGTTCATCTAAATATTCCGCAGCGAACGGCGCACGATGTGACGACGCGCCGCGTATGCACGCATTCCGGCCGTCGTCCGCGACACTACGGACGGGATATGCCAAGCTATTTTTCACATCCTTATTTCAATGGCTGCAGGCAGCAGATTTTGGTTAAAGTAGAATTTGTCGGTCTGGTAACATGCACTGTTTTACAGCTGTTATGAGATCACAACAGCCTGTTTTTGTGGCGTAGTTGTCCGGCGTCGCCGCCTCCGGTGTGCGTAAACAATGCAATAAGTAACGCGATTCATTATTGGGGAATTTCGGCATCTAAGCCAAGGGTATTGTTATATTTTTACCTCTGTTTATCATCTCCTTGATATGTAATGTACATTATAATGTACTAACAAAAGGAACTGAAAACCATGTGCTACGAATACACTACCACTTTTTTTACGCAGTAAATTCAGTCTGTTTGTAATGCCCCCATAGCAAAATAATGCAATGGTGGGACTAAATTCCAAAATTTTTTTCTTGACTAAAACAAAAACTACTTCGATTAAACTTTCTGTGGACGAAGTTGTTATGATTCTCAATCATATGCGCTTTTCTGCTTATTTTTTCTTGGACCACCTTAGGGTGCTACAGACGTCTGAACATAGGCCAATGTAGCGTTTTTTCCAAATTCAGGATTTTATTTTAGAGCCTGTGTGCCGCACAGAATCAAAACAAAAACTTTAATACATAGTTCATTTTATGGAGAGTTCTATACAAATAATTGATGCAGTTGGTCTACAATCGTCTTTTCTAAGAAAATTCCCGAAAACGCTGCAATTTACTCAAGTTTTCCTACGCGCCAAGGAGTGAGAAATATAAAGCTAGCCTAAGCAACTGTCCTATAATGAAAGCGCGATGCTCTAAAAACACAAAAAGCAAGTTTCGAATGAATGCGTGAAACGGTCCATTTATAACGAATTTTTCTTTCGTACCTGGTTTTCCACCATATCGAGAAGTTTAATGGTGCTCACGTGCCCGAAAAATTTTTGCCGCTCAAAATATTTTGGGAAAATGTGTCAGAACTAATGTCTATATGTGCGTAATTTTCTCAGATTTTTTCATGGAAATTGATTTTTGTCGAGCGCCCAGGCTGGGACAGTTGGCGTGGAATGACCCGAATTATATTTGTGTCCTGGTGCTTCAACAGCAATTTATTTGGGATTATTTTGCATTGTTTCAGAGATCCACACTCAAATGGAGGCGTGACTGAACAGGTACCTGATCTCAGAAATCAAGACAAAACATATCCGATGCTCTGTCTTCAGCATGAGATGACGCAAAATGATAGCTGGTTTTATAGTTTATTGCTGTCAAGACAGTGGGCAAGTAGCAAGCATGAGTACGTATCGAAGCAGGCGGTCACATCTTTATGGCAATGTTGCTTCATAGGCACAATTACCGGCAGTAACCTACACAATAATTAGACCTAAGACGTGCGTGCAAAGGAAGGTTCGTGTATTGCATATCGCTCTGACGAAGCATGTGCCAAAAAGAAGGAAATGTCTCAGCCTTGCCAATTCTAAGGCAATTGTATATAGAACTATGTTTTGCTTCATAAGCCTATGGCTTGCTTACACCTCGTAGCTTCCATACTGCTGCAACGAGCTTGTGAGATGAAGTATATCTGGTGATTGTGAAAAACGAGGAAATAATTGAACTGCCTTGATCACAACGACGAAAATCGTTCACGATGAATCAGCCCTCAACAAAGTAGCTCAGGCAGGTTGAAGTTTGAAGAGGTGAAAATTGCTTGGACGCAGGGTGTCGCTCAAGCCCATGTTTCGACAAGTGGTCTTGCCTTCAAGGTAGTTGCTGCCTTGAAGACAAGACCGTTTGTCGAAATGATGGCTCTGGCGGCCATCATTTTCTATTTTCTATCTCCTAAATTTTCTATCTTTCTATCTAGGATTTTCCATCTCCTAAAGAAGGTGTGATATTCGGAAGCCTACTTATAGACAAACTGCCGAGGAACCGATGTCAAATATTTCTTGGTTGTGACTGTCTGTGTGTGTGCGGTGAACACTGATGTGTGCGCGTATTTCTTTCCCTCTTTCCTCATTGCTCTCTCTATTCTTTTTTCTCCCCTTCCCCCTCCCCCCGTGTAGGGTAGCAAGCCGGGTACAACCTGGTTAACCTCCCTGCCTTTCCTTCGTTTTTGTCTCTCTCTCTCTCTCGCAAAAAATTCGCAGAAAACTCAGGAGGTGGGGCTCTGGCCACATTAAAGTACAAGAAATATCCTGCTTCCGTGAGTTGGGTAGACATCGTCTAGTGGCTACATTACACACAGCGTATAATCGTGTGGTAAGGTGCTTTCTTTACGTGTTCTCGTAAGATGTGTTTTCAAAGAAAGAAACTGTTTGTTGTCGCTCTGTCATCTATTCATAAAGGTCGCTTGAAATACGGGCAGTGCAGGAATCGGTACAGACCTCTTACTTTTGAGTGAATGATTTACCTTTTCAATGGATGAAAGTTGATTTCAGATGAAATATTCGAATGCTCAGAAAAGCTTGCCGATAATACTGCTGGTGTGTTTTTAAAATATACCCTGATACTGTTGAATGCTATCGATGTGCTCGAGTAATGCGTAATGTGACAAAAATAATAGAATTGGAACTCGGAGACTGCATATGGACATTAGGCGTTGCGTCCTTATCTTTTGATCAACCTGAACCAACTAGCCCAACATCTTTGAATATGCACATTTACACATGTGTGCGGCTTTGAGAGCATGCTAAAAGCACCGCGAGAAGTTTTCGTTTCACTCCTACTAAACGTTCTGGCAGAACTCTATGTGTTATGTTGTGACTGCATAACTGAATGTTTCACTGTCAGCCGACTCACCTCTCAAGACCAGCATCCCGTTCATCTTAATGTGTGGGGCTCAGTTCCTTTTTAATAAGCTGTTTTACTGTGAGGGCGAGAGGAAAAAACACGCTTCTGTCAGGCAATGTGACTTGAAGGTAAGCTGTTGATTGTTACAAGACATATCTCACATTCTGAAAACAATTCCAGAATGTGCCGATGTCAGTGTTGCCTCTTCTCGTGCGGGCAAGTTGTGCAATAATCAGTCATCCTGCCGTTACACAGGGGTGGCTTAGCAAGTCGCACTCAATACAATTTCTTGACTTCATACTGAGTAATCTGTGAAAGTATACTTTCTTAAAGAAAGTATTTCATAGGCCAGAGTGCACATGCCTTGGTGCCACGTAGAGGTACCAAAAACAAGCAAATACCTGTTCAGCATGAAACTATGGTTACTCAATACATTTGGCGTGAGCTCTGCGATGTGGCACATTCTCGGTTCCATAGTGGCGCAGCTCATATACACCTGATTGTGTTGATTGTGTTGACTTTAACATAAAAAGATGGGGCGAAGTGTTATGAATTAAGAGTACCGACACAAAATTTTGATGATATAACTTGTATGAAAGATTTGTGTTTGCACACACGCACATCATCTACAAAATATTGACACGCGCTTAATATGCCAGCGAGAAAGAGGCAGACGAAGACGCGGTAGCTGTCGCGCTAGTTCCTTTGTTTTTAAACATTAAAAACTAACCGGTTCTTAGCCAATCGCCCAGTGTGGGCATGAGCCACAGATGTCAGGGTCTACTCTACTCTACTCTACTTGGCTGTGCTGTGCCGACCCTTTGTGGGACTGGGACCTCGTATCGCCGCCGTGTAAACGTCGCCTTTGTCTTGAACGTGACATTTTATTGGTGGACGTGATGGGTAATCTCACCTATGCAACAGACCCCTTCCAGTAGCAGGAACGCGAGCCAGAAACCGGAGCTTACGCCAGTTCACCGTGCTAGCCGGAGAATTCGAGGACTGGCCACCGACATTGTGCCCCGCTGTACAACTACAACGTCGACAGGTATGGAGGATACTCCTGCTCTCACCCCTGCTGCCACTCCTGCTGCTGCAGCTGCAGCTCCACCCGCTTATTACACGCAGCAAAAACCACGCGTGCCGACTCCCTTCCGTGGTGGTCTTCTTGAAGATGTGGAAGAATGGCTGGCTGAGTTCGAACACGTAGCGGATTTCAACTGGTGGGACGAAGAAGCGAAACTCAGGAATGTCTACTTCAGTCTCCTGGATGGTGCTCGTACATGGTTCCAAAACCGCAAGGGCTTCCTAACATCATGGGCGCGAGTTCTGTCGCAGGCTCCTCGACACGTACTCCAGCCCTGATCGTCGAGAGCGAGCTGCATGGGCCCTCCAGTGCCGCATTCAGGGGCCTAATGAAGATGTGGCTATGTACGTGGAGGATATAGTCCATCTGTTCAACCGAGCCAATCCAAACATGCCGGAAGACAAGAAGCTGCGACACTTAATGCGAGGTGTGAAAGAGCAGCTCTTTGGGGGACTCATTCGTAGTCCGCCTAAGACGGCTGCGGAGTTCCTCTCTGAACCGTCGCCATGGAAAAGGCGCTGCAGCAGCAGAACCAGTATGATAGGCAAGTGAATCCTACCTATACTACCGGGCTAGGATCATTCCCGGCTGACGTGGAAACGCTTCGGGAGCTTGTTCGGTTGTCCGCGACGAACTGCAACAGCTGCACCAAGCGCAGCAGCAGCCTACCACTGACTGCATCGCCGGCATCATACGTGACGAAGTGCAGCAGGCGCTCAGCGCACATCGTCGAGAGGTACCTGTTCAGGTTCCCGCACCACTTCAGGCGTTGACACCTTCAAGTGAACCTCGACGTGTGAGTTATGCCGATGCTTTGATACGCACCGTCCCGTCGTCGGTGACGCCACCTACGGTGAGCGGCTTCCAGCACGCCAGCTATGCCGACACTTGGACACATCTCAGCTGCAACAGTGCCGATACCTGCAGCAAGCCCGTATGCCACACTTCAGTCTGCACAGGCGGTTCCTTATTTCGAGGACACTCGGCCCGTCGCGCGTAAATCCGACATTTGGCGCATGCCCGACCAACGACCGCTTTGCTACCACTGTGGTGAGGCGGGTCCCGTGTACCGAGAGTCATAGGTGTATCTACCGGGGGGGGGCAAGGGGGGCGCTAGCCCCCCACTGAGAAATTCCGCCCCCCCCCCCGCACTTTCGACAGTGGTTATAGTCGGCTGCAGACTGGAAAACTAACAAGTCAGGCAAAGATTTACTTGAACGCAGCAATAATTTAATTTTATAATAAATTTTGTCCTACGATTCTGTTTTGACGACTGTCCTCCGTGTGTCATGACCACGCACTGTAGGCTATCTGCAGTGCGGGCTGCCTATTCCACGCTTGTGCGTTTTGCGCTCGAGCATTGCAGAGGAGGCTATCGCTCAGCAGGGGCTCTATAACATTGTCATGATTTTATTTTGTTCTGCCTGGCCTGAAATTTACGTAATCCGCGACGAAAATATGGGCGGGAAGCAGTAAACGTTCTGTAGCCCAGCATCACCACTGCTCCCTATTCAAGCTGCTGTGAGTTGATGAGTGTGCAGAAGTGTCCAGTATTTTAGTTGTGCCTAGGCAGGACACCTAAAACAGATTTCCACTTTAGTATCCGATTAGCCTGCTTCACGTGGCGTATCATATGGTAGCCTGCAGTGATCGTGGCAGCTTGTAACAAGGCAGTGCACTCGAGCACATTGAGAAGCCCAGCTTTCATGCTTGCCCCGTTACTTGACTACCTCACCAGGGAGATGATCAGCGTCCACGGTTTTCTGAACTAAGAAGGCTGCCTACCAGCAAAGGATTGTGTCTGTTCCTAATGTTTATTTCTCTCTCTACCTCTTTGTCAGCAACGATGGGTTCACATAGAGTTGTACACGCGCAAAAACAGCTCAGCATCGTTATACTACAACTGAAAGTATTTATTATACACATATGAATCCATCTCACCCGCTGCTATAAGCAGCCGCTGCTAATGTGATTGGCGGGCAGCCTTCTTAAATTACGTTCTAAAAGAGACACTGTCTGGCTATTCCAAAAAACAATGAGTTATTCTTCAGCACAGTAATGTGCTGCTTATTGTGCACACTTCATTGTAACGCCGCGAGTTTTCGCATACTTGTGACGTCGCGTAACAAGGAGCCGATTTTATGGCACATTGAAAATTTTTGACGAATAGCGAAGAAGCAAAATAGTTCATTATTATTATTGTTTACGCAGTCATGCGTAAGTGGTAATTACGCGGTGGATTACGTACGCGTCATATGCTGCGTTTTTTACGAGCAGGTGCTGTGAGCATGACCCAGAAAATTTCGACCAGTTATTAACAGCTAACGACCTATACGGAATGAAACAATGCGGGGCAGCTCAACGTTTTAATCGCCCACATTTTTTTCCAAGGAAAATTTGAGCTTACAGTTCACGTAGGCTATTTACCTTCGAGGAACTGGAGGGGAGGAGTACAGGGTCACTTCACTGCTTTTTCGCCTAACCCCCACCCAAGGTGTGAAAAGTAGGAGTGCAAGGAACGACACCTAGTATATAAATTCGTAGTCATTTATGACCTTATAACTATACACAACCAGATCAATGTGGTTTGCTTAAGTATTAATCGACTGAACTTGGTCTTCTTCTTAAGAAAGACTTTATATTAACGGCTCTAACAATAAAGAATTTGGCACTCGGCTAATCCTGAAGACTTCTAGGAAGTACCTTGCTTTGTCAGCCACATGTTTTTTGTTTAATAATTGAGAATTGAAGGTACTAGAGTGGTAGCAGGTTCTTGATACTCATTGCATCTACAACGCCAGACTAAGACTGAGAAGTTTGCTGCTGCAATGCTCAGATGATCAGGTTAAAATTGAGTGTACTTTTTAAACTTCACGGTAATATTTCAAAATGATATTAAACACTGCTGTGTTTTCGCGGTATAGGGTGGTCAAGCCTGCACAATCCGTTTGTGCAGATTCGTCCTTGAGTGTGTATATATTGCCACAGGCGTTTCTTATCACTTTTGCTGTATTCGCTTTTCATCCACAAAGAGTGTCAGCAATGCTCAGCGCAAACCACGCCTCATTGTTCGAGAAGCTTCCCGATTATTGTAGATCGTTTTGTTAAGATTGCGCGCAAGACGCGAACTCTTGAGCTTATTCTAGAACATGTGCGACAACCAGCGATAACGCTGGAATATTCGACGGCCTGTGTATAAATGCCGACGCGCTTCACCGCTTGTCAGTTGATCGACGGTCGACGCTCTGTTCGCCGCTATCAGTGTATTGCTGTAGTTTCTCGGCCACAAGTTCGGCCAAATAAAGAGTTTCATCTCGGACGTGCTGACTGCTGCCTTCATCGACGTCACTACCACGTGACATCTGGTGGAGGTGCTGGTTTATCCATGTTCCGGACGCCCACACGCAGTCGGGATCCAAGTCCAAGTAGTCGAGAAGAAAAACTTCAAGACATCCCAGACCGTCGAACTAGTCGCCGGCAGCTAGGACTCAAGCCAGAGTACGGACCTCTTCCCGGCAACGGCAGGCAACCTGACGCCGTGACCGCGACTGTAACGATGACCGACCCAGTAGCTCCAACATCGATCCGGCTGCATCAGCCCCGGGAGCCGCCAGCCTTCCACGGGTCATCGCTCGAAGATCCGGACAGCTGGCTGGAAAGGTACGACCGGGTCGCCGTTTTCAACAATTGGACAAGTGAAGACAAACTACGGCACGTGTATTTCGCCCTAGAAGACACCGCTCGGACATGGTTCGAGAACAGAGAAGCCACGCTGACGACCTGGGACCTTTTTCGCGCCGCATTTTGGGACACCTTCTGCAGCGTCGTCCGCAAGGAAAGAGCCGAAACGCTGTTGGAGACCCGTGTACAGCTCCCGAACAAAAGCATCAGGATGTACACCGAAGAAATGACCCGACTGTTCCGACACGCCGACCCGGCTATGTCCGAAGAAAAAAACGCCAGGCCTGCGCTGAAACCGCAGCACAGTCACAGCGAAAGCTGGAAGAGCAGCGTTTCTAGAGCCCGTTGTAAGCTCTCTTGGGGCTACAATACAAGTACAGTAGAAAGGTGCCCACTAGGCCATAAATCACAATTTTTGTGAAATTGGGAAGCACCTACTAAGCCATTATTCGTCATTCTGCGGAGAAGCGAGGCACCAGCTACACGTCTGTAAGGCATTATGTGCACTTTGTTTACGCGACGACTGATTACGATGTAGAATTATGGCTCAGCCCTTTGTAATGGGTTGGAAGTTTTAAACGGCCCACCAGTTATGTAATTTGCATTGGGTGACGCCCGGTCACCATTTCCGTCTCCCGTCATGCTGTATAACATACGTTGACGAGGGAGAGAGACGGGGGGGGGGCGAAGAACTTTACTGAGACCCCGAGGAAATGGATCATGCGCTTATGAGCTTCCTTGGCAACCAATGCAAGTGCACTTCCGAGGAACCCACTACGCTATAAATCATTGTAATTTTACTGAGACCCCGAGGAAGTGGATCATGCGCTTATGGGCTTCCTTGGCAACCAATACAAGTGCACTTGTGAGGAACCCACTACGCTACAAATCATTGTAATTTTTGAGAAGTAGGGCAGCAGGCACTGTGCCATTTTTCGTCATTCTACGCAGAGCGTTGGTACCTGCTAAACGCATGTAAGGCATTATGCGCACTTTGATGCTGTGCCTGATGATGATGAAGAATTATGGCAGAGCCCTTCGTAATGGGTTGGAAGCATTCAACAACCTACTCGTTGCGCAATTCGCGTTGTGTGACGCCTGGTTACAGAATTCGCGTTGTGCGACGCTTGGTGCTCATTTTACTCTTCTACCACGCTATATTGCATATGCTAATGTGGTTCCTTCCCGACATGAAGCCTGTATAGGACCTTTTTGCAAAGCAGTTTCAAGCACCGGCATGTCTCAGAGGTTGAATACTGGGCTCCCACGCAGAGGGCCCAGGTTCGAACCTCGTTCCATCCTGGAATTTTTTTCTTAGTTCGTTTTTTTCTTATTTCGAGCGATACTGGTTACGGACACCGGCGGCGGCGGCGGCGGCGGCGGACAACTACGGCGCCAAAAACGGCCCGTGAAATTATCTCATAACAGCTTTCGCTGTAAAAAAGCTTCGTTTCCTGATGCGGGGAGTGAAGCAAGAGCTCTTTGCCGGACTTGTACGCAACCCGCCCAAGACAGTCGCGGAGTTCAGTTCGGAGGCCACAACGATTGAAAAGGCCCTAGAAATGCGTACGAGGCAATACAACCGCCGCATGCCGACGACGAACTACGGGGAAGCACATGCGCTGGGCTCCGACGACTTGCGTGAGGAGAAAAGGGCGGTCGTGCGCGATGAGCTCCGAAATATGTTTCCTGCATCGCAACCCCAGGTGCATTCCATAGCCGACGTCGTTCGCGAGGAAATTCAGCATTCGCTGGGAGTTGCTGCACCGCCGCAACCTGAGCCGGAAGTCATGCGCTATGCTTCCGTTGCACGCCATGCTGTCGCCACTCCGCGCTATCACCAACGCCCCGCGCCATCGCAGTTCCGTCGCCAGACACTGCCGCCACCTCCGACGCCATCCCGCCCGCCTGCAGGCCAAAGCAACACCCCCCGAAAGACCGACGTTTGGCGCGCCCCTGACAACCGCCCGCTCTGCTACCACTGCGGGGAGGCCGGCCACACGTACCGCCGCTGCCAGTACCGACAGATGGGGCTACGCGGATTCGACGTCAACGCGCCGCGCCCGCTGTCAGGCGAACGACCTCGCGACATCGACGACTACCTCATCGGAACACAGTGGCAAGAACGACGACCTTCCCGCTCGCCGTCGCCCGGACGCTACATGTCACCGCACCGTGGGCAGCACACTGGCCCAAACGGGGGCCGGTCACCTAGCCCGTATCCGGGAAACTAAGGGCAGCAACCGATGGAGGTGCGGTTGCTGTACGACGAAATGCCGAAGATCCTCCGCGGCCACCGACGACGACTACGCGACGAGACCTGCCGAACACGACGCGAAGCAGACAAAGCCCTGACGACGAAAACTCCGTCGCTGAAGAAGACCTGTCGACGCGACTTAGAAGCAGCGGGACAAGCCGACCTAGCCGTGACCGGACGCCGCGATTTAACCGCAACGCAAGACGACGGATTAGCGACATCGACGTACTATTCGACGGCCACAACGTCACCGCTCTCGTCGACACTGGAGCCGACTATTCCGTCGTCAGTGGACCATTCGCCAAAAGATTGAAGAAAGTTAGGACCGCTTGGCAAGGCCCCGAAATCCGGACCGCTGGGGGCCATCTAATAACTCCGGCTGGAGTCTGCACCGCAAGAGTCACCATCAATAACCGCACTTATGCTGCGAGCTTTGTAATCTTACAGCATTGCTCCAGGGATGTGATACTTGGGATGGACTTCCTAAGCCACCACGGCGCCGTCATCTATCGGAGGTCTGAGTCAATAACACTCACCTCAGAAAAAGCGCTGCCGCCACACACGACGCCAGGAAACCCCGTGTTGAATGTGATAGAAGAGCACGTCGCCAGTCCGCCTCTCTCCAGCATCATCATTTCCGTCGGAACCCAAGAACCCGTAGACCTTGAAGGTGTCATCGAGGGCGATCAGCATCTACTTCTGCACCGTCAGATTTGCGTCGCAATAGGCATAGCCGAGCTGCGTGATGGCAAAGCTAAGGTAGTACTGACAAACTTCAGCCACGAATATAGGCACCTCAACATTGGTACGACGGTCGCCTACATCCACGAATTCGTGGACGCCAGCAATGCTTTCGCCCTCTTCGATGCTACTGAACCTGCTACGACGGATCGACGAAACCAACCCGATTTCGACGTCAACCCGAGCCTCCCGAAGCACAAGCAAGACCAGCTAAAAGCCCTGCTCCTACAATTCAAGGACTGCTTCTCGTTGTCGTCAAGAATTCGACAGACCCCAGGCGCGAAACATCGCATCATAACAGAAGAAAGTGCCCGACCAATCCCTCAGAGCCCGTACCGAGTTTCGACGCGAGAACGCGAGGCCATCAGGAACCAGGTCGACGAAATGCTACGCGAAGACATCATCCAGCCGTCCAGGAGTCCGTGGGCGTCACCTGTGGTGTTAGTGAGGAAGAAGGATGGAACCCTACGTTTTTGCGTCGACTGTCGTCGCCTGAACAAGGTCACGAAAAAGGACGTGTACCCACTTCCACGGATTGACGACGCTCTAGATCGACTCCACAACGCCAAGTACTTTTCGTCGATGGACCTCAAGACCGGCTACTCGCAAATCGAAGTAGACGAGAGAGACCGAGAAAAGACTGCCTTCATAACACCAGACGGCCTGTTCGAGTTCAAGCTCATGCCCTTTAGTCTTTGCTCGGCACCCGCCACTTTCCAACGTGTCATGGATACAGTGTTGGCTAGCTTGAAGTGGCAGACTTGCCTCGTGTACTTGGACGACGTCGTTGTGTTTGCCTCAAACTTTGACGAACACCTACGGCGGCTTGAAGCTGTACTTCAAGCAATAAAGAGCTACGGACTCACCCTGAAGCCAGAAAAGTGTCGCTTTGCGTACGAGGAGCTTTTGTTCTTGGGACACGTGATAAGCAAGTCCAGAGTATGCCCTGACCCCCAGAAGGCAGTCGCCATCGCTACATTCCCGCTGCCTGCCGACAAGAAGGCCGTGCGTCGATTTCTCGGACTGTGTGCCTATTACAGGTAGTTCGTCTAAAACTTTGCCCGCATCGCCGAGCCACTTACTAACCTTACCAGGACCGACGTCGAGTTCAAGTGGGAAACGCCGCAGGAGGAAGCATTTCAAGAACTAAAACGACGCCTGCAGACGCCTCCGTTACTCGCGCATTTGGACGAATACGCCCAAACGGAAGTGCACACCGACGCAAGCAATGTAGGACTCGGCGCCGTTCTTGTGCAGAGGACTGACGGATTGGAAAGGGTAATCAGCTATCCTAGCCGATCGCTATCAAAGGCGGAAGCCAACTATTCTACGACAGAAAAGGAGTGCCTTGCCATAATCTGGGCTACATCAAAGTTTCGCCCCTACCTTTACGGCAGGCCCTTCAAAGTTGTGAGCGACCACCACGCCCTATGTTGGCTAGCTAACTTGAATAACCCTTCCGGTCGTCTCGCACGATGGAGCTTGAGACTTCAAGAATTCGACATTACCGTCGTTTACAAGTCCGGAAGCAAACACTCTGACGCCGACTGCTTGTCTCGTGCCCCCGTGGAACCACCGCCGCAAGATGACCAGGACGATGACTACTTCTTGGGAACTATAAGTGCCGACGACTTCGCAGAACAACAGCGATCCAACCCGGAACTCAGAGGCCTTATGGAATACCTCGAGGGCAAGAACGCCGTCGTTCCGAAAGTGTTCAAGCGAGCACTGGCGTCGTTTTCCTTAGGCAACGGCGTTCTCCAAAAGAACTCACCACATCGAGCCAGGTACCTTCTCGTGGTGCCCTCAGGATTCCGGCCAGAAGTCCTCCAGGCCCTGCACGACGACCCGACAGCAGGACACCTCGGTGTTTCCCGAACGCTGGCAAGAATACAGGAAAAGTACTACTGGCCGCGCCTTACCGCCGATGTCACTCGCTACGTAAGGACATGCTGAGACTATCAGCGACGCAAGACACCGCCAACAAGACCAGCGGGCTTTCTTCAGCCGATCGAGCCACCTCGGCGACCGTTCCAGCAGATCGGGATGGACCTCCTGGGACCGTCCCTAACGTCGACTAGTGGTAATAAGTGGATCATCGTAGCTACCGACTGCCTGACCCGTTACGCCGAAACAAGGGACCTAGAGGCAGTGCCGCCGAGGTAGCGAAGTTCTTCGTTGAAGACATCGTTCTGCGTCATGGCGCCCCAGAGGTCCTGATCACCGACAGAGGTACGGCGTTTACTGCGGAACTAACTCAGGCGATCTTGAGGTACAGCCAGACAAGCCACCGCCGGACCACTGCCTACCACACTCAGACCAATGGCCTCACCGAGCGGCTAAATAAGACCATCGCCGACATGCTGGCCATGTACGCTGACGTCGAGCACAAGACGTGGGATTCCATCCTTCCGTACGTGACCTTCGCATACAACACCGCTGTGCAACAAACGACGCAGGTGACGCCTTACACGTTGGTCTACGGAAGGAGCCCAGCAACGACGCTCGGCGCAATGCTGCCGACAGCCACCGAAGAAGAAAATCTCGACGTCGCTTCCTATTTGCAGCGCGCCGAAGAAGCACGACAGCTCGCCCACCTGCGGATCAAGAACCAGCAGACGACTGACAGCCGCCGCTACAACCTTCGACGACGCCACATGGAATACCAACCCGGTGACCATGTATGGGTATGGACGCCAATACGCCGACGGGGACTTAGTGAGAAGCTTCTTCGACGATACTTCGGACCGTACAGGGTGCTTCGGCGCCTCGGCGCACTCGACTACGAGGTTGTCCCTGACGGCCTTACGAACTCTCAGCGGCGCCGTGCACGACCTGAAGTCGTCCATGTCGTGCGCCTCAAACCATATTACGCGCGTTAGCGAATCTGAGGACTGTCATTTTGCTTTATTATTGTACTTTCTTGCTTGTGCCTATTGTTTATTGTACTTTGTTGCTTTATTATTGTTATTTATTGTTGCATGCATTGGCCTGTTCTGTTTTAAGCGTCGGGACGATGCTTTTTTAGAGGGGGCATTGCCACAGGCCTTTCTTATCACTTTTGCTGTATTCGCTTTTCGCCCACAAAGACTGTCAGCAATGCTCAGCGCAAACCGCGCCTCATTGTTCCAGAAGCTTCCCGATTATTGTAGATCGTTTTGTTAAGATTGCGCGCAAGACGTGAACTCTTGAGCTTATTCTAGAACATGTGCGACAACCAGCGATAACGCTGGAATATTCGAAGGCCTGTGTATAAATGCCGACGCGCTTCACCGCTTGTCAGTTGATCGACGGTCGACGCTCTGTTCGCCGCTATCAGTGTATTGCTGTAGTTTCTTGGCCACAAGTTCGGCCAAATAACGAGTTTCATCTCGGACGTGCTGACTGCTGCCTTCGTCGATGTCACGACCACGTGACAATAGATTATATATATATATATATATATATATATATATATATATATATATATATATATATATATATATATACCCGGCGGACAGAGTGAGCGACGCCAGGCCCCCCACTCGCGAACCAGTTGGAACACCACTGCCGAGAGTGCCAGTACCGCCGACTAGGGCTTCAGGATTTCCCTGCAAATTCACCCCGTCCCCGGTTCGGACAGCGACCACCCGAAATTGAAGATTTTATTGCTCGGCAGCGCATACCACCCAGGCGTCATTCGCGTTCACCATCGCCACGGTCAGCATCCTATTAGGGCAACAGGAGTCCGATGCTGCAAGGACGATCTTCAAGCCCTCACCTGAAAAACTGACGCCAGCGACCTTTAGAGGCGAGGTCGCTGATTATCGACGTGACGGAGACCTCAAGCTCCAATCGACGCGACGTTGGACCGACGGAAGTTCGACGCCGCATGTATCCCAGCCTGGCGACTTTTCAATCGACATACTTGTGCTTATCGACGGTCGAAACGTAACTGCCCTAGTAGATACTGGTGCTGACTACTCAATTATTAGCGGAAAATTGGCCAGCCTACTGAAGAAAGTTATCATGCCTTGGACAGGGTCGCACGTACGCACAGCTGGTGGACATGTTGTCACGCCGCTTAGTGTGTGCACTGCCAGAATACAAATCCGAGGTTCCACGTTTTTTGTCAGCTCCCTCGTGCTACGCGAATGCTCCCGCGAATTAATTCTCGGAATAGACATTCTTCGAGAATACGGTGCCATAATCGACCTACGCAGACGCTGCATTTCCTTTTCTACAATCAAAGGACACCTGTCGCCGTACAGCCGCCCTTCGTGTTTCCGACGACAGTGTCACAATACCACCTCGTGCAAGTATCATGATTCAGGTGACTTCCCAGGGAACAAGTGACGGTGAAACACTGGCAGAGTGCAACGTTTCCCTGTTGCTGGCGCTTGGAATTTCTGTGGCACGAGGCATCATTGACATTAGGAACGGTCAAGCCGAGGTCATGATCACGAATATCACAAATGAGCATCGTCACCTGTTCCGTGGCGCTGCCGTAGCCTACGCTGAAGTTTTAGACGACGTCATTGAGTGTTTTGCGTGTGAAGACAGTAACCGCGATGGAAAAGCCGTAACAGATGTTGATATCAAAAATGCACTGTCAGAAAAGAACCAGAAGGCCTTGCGAGAACTTTTACTTGAATTCAGGACGTGCTTTCCTCAATCGTCTAAATTGAGTCAGACGCCAATCACGCAACACAAAACAATCACTGACGACGACGCAAGACCTATCCACCAAGAGCCATACCGTGTCTCGCAGAAAGAACGCACAGCAATTAAGGAGCAAAGAGTGAAGGAAATGATCGACGATGGCGTTATCCAGCCTTCGAACAGTGCGTGGTCATCACCAGTCGTTCTGGTCAAGAAGAAGGATGGTACGCTTCGCTTCTGCGTCGATTACAAAAGCTCAACAACGTCACAAAAAAGACGTTTATCCGCTGCCGTGTATTGATGACTCTCTTGACCGGCTACGGCGAGCTAAGTATCTTTCTTCCCTTGATTTGAAGAGTGGCTATTGGCAAATCGAGGTTGATGAGCGCGACCGTGAAAAAACTGCCTTTGTCACGGCGAATGGCCTCTACGAATTTCGAGTGCTTCCGTTCGGTCTCTGCTCTGCGCCAGCTACCTTCCAACGCATGATGGACACTGTGTTAGTCGACTTAAACTGGCAAAGCTGCCTTGTCTACTTTAATGACGTGGTCGTAATTTCAGCCAGCTTCTCCGAACATCTGAAGCGACTACGACAAGCACTCGAGGCAATTCGGTCGGCTAACCTTACGTTAAAGCCTCAGAAATGCCACTTTGACTACGAAGAACTGAAGTTCCTTGGACATGTGAACGCGGAAGGCGTCCGTCCTGACCCCGAGAAAGCCGCCGCTGTAACAGCCTTCCCGACTCCTGCCGATAAGAAAAATGTTCGGCGGTTCCTTGGACTATGTGCATACTACCGGCGCTTTATAGGCAATTTTCCGAAAATTTCCGAACCACTTACTCGACTCACTAGCGACGACATACCGTTAGTTTGGAGCTCTGAACAAGAAACGTCATTCACCGAGCTTCGGCATCGCCTGGCATCACCACCTGTTCTTGGGTACTTCGACGAGGAAGCCGAAACAGAAATTCATACCGACGCCAGTAACATTGGTCTAGGCGCGGTACTCGTACAGCGGCAGGAGGGAGTTGAAAGGGTTATCGCTTACGCAAGTCGCACCCTATCACCCCCGGAATCCAACTATAGTACCACGGAGATGGAGTGCCTTGCCGTCGTGTGGGGCACTTGCTAAGTTTCGACCTTACCTCTACGGCCACCCATTCAAGGTAGTGACAGATCATCACTCGCTGTGCTGGCTGGCGAACCTAAGAGACCCTTTCCGGACGACTAGCACGGTGGAGCCTACGTTTGCAGGAGTACGACCTCACTATCGTGTACAAGCCAGGTCACGCACACGAAGATGCAGACACGTTGTCACGCGCGCCAGTTAAACCTGCTGCTGAAAACCTCGAAGACGACTGCGCTTTCCTTGGAGCCGTAAGCATAACAGACTTAGCTACATGGCAGCGAGCAGATGCTGGATTGCGACATATAATGGAAAATCTAGAGGGCCGCAACATATCTCTGCCCCCGAATATAGCTCGCGGATTGTCATCCTTTTGTTTGCGACAGGCGTGTTGTACAAGAAGAACACTGCTGCCAGCAACAAAACTTATCTATTTGTCGTCCCAGAAGGGCTTCGTGACGAAATTCTATTTGCCTGCCCCGACGAACCTTCATCTGGCCACCTGGGCCTCACCCAAGCTCTCGTTAGGGTACGCAAGTCGTACTACTGGCCGAAACTTGCCGCTTGCGTTAAACAATACGTTCAAGCCTGCCGCGAATGCCAGCGCCGAAAGTCACCATCTGTTAAGCCTGCGGGATTACTTAACCCTATCGAGCCACCTAGAACACCCTTCGATCAAGTGGGCATGGACCTCCTTAGCCCGTTTCCCTTGTCGCCTTCGGGAAACAAGTGGATAATCGTCGCTACAGATTATTTAACCCGCTACGCTGAAACGAAGGCTCTTCCCAAAGGCACAGCTTCTGAAGTCGCTCAGTTTTTCACAGAGCGCGTTGTACTACGCCACGGCGCTCCATCCTGCCTCATTACAGACCGCGGGAAAGCGTTTACGACAAGGCTTCTTGATCACGTTTTTCAGCTAAGTTTCACCACGCATCGCAAGACAACAGCCTATCACCCACAAACAAATGGACTGACGGAAAGGCTGAACAAAACGATGACTGATATGCTGTCTATGTACATAGACGTACAGCACAAGACGTGGGATGAGGTGTTGCCTTACGTAACATTCGCGTACAATACCGCTACGCAAGAGACCACACGCTTCACGCCGTTCCGTATTCTTTACGGTCGTGATGTCCAGACGATGTTGGATGCAATGTTCCCCTGCGACATTGACGACATCTACAATCTTGAGGAGGATGCTGAGTGTTTTGTGCAACGAGGCGAGGACGCACAGCTACTGGCCAGCGTGAACATCAAGAAACAACAGGGCGTCGACACACGGCGCTACAATATCCGCCACAGGCAAGTCGATTACCAACCGGGTGACCAGGTGTTAGTATGGAACCCCGTGCGCCGCAAAGGTCTTTCTGAAAAGCTGCTCAGTCGGTACTTCAGCCCTTACAAAGTGCTACGAAGAGTGAGCGACGTGAACTACGAGGCCCTTCCGGACGGAAGCCAACGACCACGACGTCGATAGCCACGACCCGAGATTGTGCACGTGGTACGGTTAAAACCATACCACACATTGTGACATTCATGCTTTTCGGGACCTTAGGTTTTCGTTTATGTTTACTGTAAACGCTTCGTTTAGCATCGAGGCGATGCTCCTTCGAGAGGAGGGGCAATGCCATGCGCTTAATATGCCAGCGATAAAGAGCCAGACAAAGGCGCGGTAGCTCTCGCGCAAGTGCCTTTGTTTTGGCTCTGCTGTGCCAACCCTTTTGGGACTTGGACCTTTTATCACCGCCGTGTAAACGTCGCCTATGTCTTGAATGTGACAATATCAATGACTAATATAGCCTAGAACATATTTACAATGAATTTTAAGGTGTGTGTCATGCAACTGGGTGCAAAATGGACCACTTTGTGAAATTACTTTGGTGTGTATGTAAACCAACAGCCATCTACATCACCAGTTTGCGCAGGCTGCCATGACCCTTATGTGCGTTCTAACCAGCAGTTTTTGTCAACGCGGTGCTGATGTGCAGCCACGCTCTGTGGCATGGATTGTGAGTGCGTTGCTGTTTTGTATCTCCATGTGGGAAGCGGTGTTTAGAAACTACGCTGAACCCCACCTCCCTCTGCACTCTCTGGAACCGAAATTGCAACTGGGTGCTGTCAATGTGTGTCCAAATGATTCATCGGTGTGTGCTCTAGCAAATGAGATTTCCAGCAGTGATTAGTGCGTCATTATCTGATTATTCAGCAGGAACAAGCGAGATGTAAACTTTTTGTGTCAGTACTTTTTGATGAGGTAATCTTTTACGATTAATTTTTGCTGGGCTGACTGCTACATTCTTGCTTGAATACACAAAATTCATAACCTCCATACAAGGAGATGAGACTTGTCTCATTGTTGTCCCATCTCCCTTTTATTGTTGTTACGCATCTTTGTGTTCCAGAGTTAATTTTGTCGTATTTTTCCCTGTAGTTTCACCGTCAGTGTTAAGCTATTTCATTGAGGAACCTTTCCACAACATTTAGTTAATGTTGCTTCCCTGTGCAGTTAGAGTTGTGGCTGGGGGGATATGACCTTAGTACTTTTCTCATATGCAGTATCGAGCGTAATCATGTACCGTGAAGGTCTGTGTAGCATTGGACGGATTCCTGTAGTTCATAAAAAGTAAATTAAAGGCTGTATATAAGGAGCCTGACGTCTTAAGTGAGTTTACGAGCGGAAAACAGCGCTATAAAGACGGGGAAAGAAAAGGCCACGGTCCATGACGCTGACTAACAACCTAATGTGTTTATTTTTCCAGTCATCATTTATATACTGCGCCACTAACCCAATGAAGCAGAAAAACAAAAAATAAATGAAGACACAGCCAGCGCAGAGGCAATAAAATGATCAATGGGAGAGGAATTCCATTCGCCCCGCTACTGTGGTCTAGTGGTTATAACGCTCGACTGCTGACCCGAAAGTCGCGGGATCGACTCCTGGCCGCGGTTGCTGTATTTTCGATGGAGGCGAAAATGTTTGAGGCCCGTGTACTTAGATTTAGGTGCACGACAAAGAACCCCAGGTGGTCTATATTACCGGCGCCATCCACTACGGCGTCTCTCATAATCACATCATGGTTTTGGGACGTTAAACCCAAGATATTAATTAAATTAGGAATTCTATCTGCATCGGAGGCAGTCGAAACGAGGGGAGGCTTACACATACCTCGCCACTATTGTGGATATCATAGGCTTTTGAGATGAGACGCGCTCGTGTTATCTTATCAACAATAGCAGCGAGGCATGTGTAAGCCTCCCATCGATTTGACGGCTTCCGAAGGAGATAAAATTCCCTTCCCGTTGATCACTTATTTCGTCTGCGCAGGCTGAGTCTTCATTTCTTGTTTTATTTCTGTTGTTTCATTGCGTTAGTTGTGCAGTACGTATGTGCTGACCGGAAGAATAAAACACATTTGGTTGTTAGTCAGCGCCATGGTCTGTTTTCTTTGTTGCGCTCTTTTTGGCGTTGTTTTACACTCGTAAATATGAACCAACCAGCCCAAATGCGTATCCTACCTTTAAAAAGAAGGCCTTAATTTGGGCTTTGAATATCAGTTGTTTTTCTTCTACGGGAATTCGAATGTAAGAGTTTGCAGTTTTAAATACCTTATGTACGGCCTTGTGCAGATTGACCTTAGACCAGGAATTTTAGGAATTTTAATGGAAAACCAGAAGCGGCTGTGGCATCCGGGAAAAACCTAGGACTCCCTGGCTCAAGGGCAAAGGCACCGTCGCGCATTGAAAACCTGCACAACTAGAGCATCCCTGGTTCCCCAGAGTGGCAGATGGCCACAGCTGCCCTCACAGATTACTGAGGCCTTGGAGAAGGCCACAGTAATTGTGCTCTGGCATAGCACACATAAAATGCTCTGGCAGGGCACACAGCAGTGGTCAGTCACTGCTGTGTGCTCTGCCAGAGCATTTGACACCACTTGTTTCTTATCCACATCATTCTGATGTTGGCACAGTATCCGTTTAATGTGGCCCACTCCCTCATGTAGATGTTCTCCCAGTCTGCAGAGGTGTTCTTGTAAGCAACGTCAGGAAAGTCTTCTATTGGTAGCTTGTCCTTTCCAGTTATGAGTGCATGCCTCTGTACACAGGAATGTCAGCAACCTCAACGTCATATTTGCACAGTACGTATGATGAGGTCTCACTTATCCTCTGCACATGAGGAATGGAAGCACGTTTCTTCTGTTGGACACTGGCAGGCTAAGAGGTATTGGACAAACAGTCACGGCGGCAAAGACAACAGGCACGATGCCGGCCGCAATGTCCCCTGCAGCGATAGAGATGTAGCAACCCATGGAGCCGCCGACGTTCCGTGGCTCGCCATGTGAAGACCCCGAAACCTGGCTGGAGACGTTTGAAAGGGTCTCACCATTTACCAACAGGAACGCCGAGAACAAGCTGCGCCACGTGTACTTTTACCTGGAAGAAGCAGCAAGGACATGGCTCGAAAACCGGGAGTCCACACATGGAACCTGGGAGCCCTTTCGCAGCGCTTTCTTGGAGTCGTTCACGAGCGTCATCCGAACGAAAAGGGCGGTGGCCTTGCTGGAGACACGGGTGCAACTCCCAAACGACAACGTGACCATCTTCGTGGAAACAAATGACCCGGTTGTTCCGCCACGCTGACCCCAACATGCCCGCAGAGAAGAAACTTCGTTTCCTCATGCGAGTAGTAAATGAGATGCTCTTTGCTGCACCTATGAAGAATCCACCGAACACCGTCCAGGAATTTATCTCGGGGGCAAGAAGAATACAAAAGACACTGGAAATGCGCGCCTCGCAATTCAATCGCCGCTCGACGCCAGACTACGCAGAGATTCAATCGCTCAGCTCCGACGACTTGCGCGAAACGATCCGAGCGATCGTGCGGGAGGAACTGCGCAAGCTGTTACCCTCACGACAGCGGCCATCGTCAAGTGGACTCGATCGCAGACGTCGTTCGAGGAGAATCCAGCAGTCTTTGGGTGCGCTTGAACCGCCACAGCCGCAGTTGCAAGCCATGATATATGCTGTTACAGCCCGACGCAACACCCCTCCTCTGCGACCAGGTCAAGACGCCGCACCGCCGCAGCATTTCCGCCGCCAGACACCGCCGCTGCCACCCCCGACGCCATACGGCCCGCCGGCAGGACAACGCTACGCCCCCCGAAAGCCGGACGTGTGGCGCGCCCCTGTCCTCCACGCGCTGTGAACACCGCCCGCGGAAGACAGCCGCCATAGATAAATTCCCGCCACCCGCCGACAAGAAGGCCGTGCGCCGATTTCTCGGTTTCTTCGCCTATTACAGAAGTTTCGTCAAGCGATTTTGACGGATCGCGAGCCACTAACTCATCTCACGAAAACCGAAGTGGAATTCAAGTGGGAAACGGCACAAGCTGAAGCATTCGAGGAAATGAAACGACGCTTGAAAACGCCTCCGATATTTGCGCACTTCGACGAATGCGCCGACACGGGAATTCACACCGACGCAAGCAACGTAGGGCTCGGAGCCGTCCTTGTGCTGAAGATTGATGGAATAGAAAGAATTATCAGTTAAGCTAGCCGGTCACTATCTTAGGCGGAAGCCAACTATTCAACAACAGAAAAGGAGTGTCTTGCTATCATCTGGGCTACATCAAAGTTGCGCCCCTACCTTTAAGGTAGGTCTTTCAAAGTTGTGAGCGACCATCACGCCTTGTGTTGGCTAGCTAAATTGAAGGACCCTTCAGGTCGCCTGGCACGGTTTAGTCTGCGACTTCACGAATTCGACATCTCCGTCGTTTACAAGCCCGGAAGAAAGAACTCTGACGCCGACTGCCTGTCTCATGCGCCTGTTGACCGAACGCCCCAGGACGACCAAGGCGGTGACTACTTAGGAACCTTAAGTGCCGACGACTTCGCCGAACCACAGCGAACCGACCCAGAATCAAAGCCCTTGTGGAATACCTAAAGGGCAAGGCCACCATTGTTCCAAAGATATTAAAGCGATGACTGGCGTCGTTTTTCTGGCGGATTGACCTCCTCCTAAAGAAGAACTTCTTGCCACTCCGGGCCAACTGCCCCCACAGGGGCGTCTGCGCAAGCAGGCGTTTGGTGTGTAGCGACACTACGGACCCAAGCTAACGGGGGGTTTCGACCCCTCCCACGCCTCGCCGTGCGTGGATTTGCCGTGTCCGGATAAAAGGGGCTCCTGGGTGTTGAGCCGACGCCGGGTGATTGGACCTTTAAGGCCCCCTGGCAGAGGCAACACACCCCTTTGGCCCCGGCTTCACGTAGACGGCACCCCTGGGCTGGCCCACCCAGGGGAAAGCGGCAGTCACCTTTTCATGTCTCTCTGCCTACATCTTCGTCTTTCGCTATGACTTTATGACTTTCCTGTCTTCTCCTCCCTTCCGTTCACTTCCAATTTTCTTGGCGACAAGGGCTAACCTAGTGTTGCTATCCTACCTAGGGTAAACCATATTCGGTTATAGGAACGGCGCACTACTGGCGTTACGCAGACTTGTTCACATATTCTACCACGTCCCCTTGTTGGGCTCCGTGGTGGGTGGTAGGTGCCGTTTCCTAACGAATTAGTTTTTTATGCGAACATTCAACCCTTCCTCAACCAATTGTAACCCGTAAAGGGTACGCACCAACGCAACATCACTCTTCTGTCCTAAAAGCAAAGAAACTTTTCCGAAATTTCATGTGCTTCACTGCGAGCAACCGTCGACAAAAGCTAGAGCTATTTCACCATTTCTAGTGGCCAAGTGCCTAAAAGAGACGATTGGAGCCGGTTACAAGGCCACAAAGATGGCAAGTAGGAATCTGTTGCTCGAACTAAAAGGCAAAGAACAGTTCAACAAACTCGCACACCTAGTAGCTTTTGGTAACATCCCTGTATCTGTAAGTACACACCGAACCATGAACACAGTCAAAGGCGTAGTATCGGACGAAGACTTGATGACATTGAACGAAGATGAACTCCTCGACGGATGGGAGGGACCAAGGTGCCCTTGTGCAGCGCATCAAAATCACACGGAACAACAACGAAATCGCAACAAAGCATCAAATGATTACCTTCAGTTCAACCACACTACCTGAGACTCTTGAAACCGGCTATGTGAAACTTCATGTCCGACCATATATCCCTAACCCGAGGCGGTGCTTCAACTGCCAGAGATTTGGTCATGGATCGCAGAGCTACCGAGGGCAGCCTATTTGCACTAACCCCCGTATTCAGAAACGCTCCTCGACTTGAACTTAACTTGCCAGCGCCTTGGGCAGCGCGTTCGAAAAGCGTTTGTGCTGCCTTGGCACAGCCTAAAGGCAGCGCGTTCGAAACGCTTTGAAGGCGGTGGCAAGTCAAGTTCAAGAGAAGGAGCGTTTCTGAATACAGGGGTAAGTGTGGCATCACCGGCCACAGTACTGACGACTGCAGCAATGATGAGGTACATTGTGAAAACTTCGATGGCAGTCAACCGGCATACTCCAGAGCTTCCCCGGCCTGGAAGAAAAAAAGGGAAAAAATTGGCCGCGTATCTGCGTGCTTCGCTGCAAATGTCGTGTAAAGACGATAGAAGAGGCGCTGTGTGAGATATGGACGCCATCTGGCAATACGTCGGGAAACATGAGTGCTGTGTTGCGTGCTGGTAGTCCCGGCGCAGCAGCAGGCGAAGACCGGTGGTGACCAACGCGACCGGCGGGGACGCCAGCCAGCCCGAACACGCGGTTTGGCGCGAAGCGCTGAAGCAGAAGAAACGTCCTATCAAGAAAATGACCGCCTCTGGAATCTGCCGCTCCAACAAGATAACTGTCTGCGCTGCATTGACCTAGAAGTGAGAGCGAAAATTTCCCCAACACTTCCTCGCCAACTTGAGACACTGTACCATCGTCTTCGACTGAACGTGGCATACACGAACAGTTATTTGTACCGCATAGGGCGCACCACTAGTCCCTGCTGTGATAACTGTGGCAGCATAGAGACAGTAGAGCACATATTACTGGACTGCTCCGCGTACCGCGATGAGAGAGTAGTGTTTGAGAGACAAATGGACATGATTTGTCACGATCAATTAACGTTGCCCAACATATTAGGCCCAGTGCCCGGCCCTTCTAAACAGCGACGGGTTTTACAGTCCCTGTTTAATTACTTGTCAAACATTGGCCTAGTAGGAAAGCTTTAATGATTGCACGATTATTTCATACAGCAAAGGCTTCACTTACCTGACACACTCGTTGTAAAAATTTCTATCAGGTTCACTTGCGCATTTCATTTTTTTTATATTCTTTCTTTTTTATTATTATTTCCTTCTCTCTCTTCTTTAGTCTGTCAACCCCCTTCCCCATCCCTACACAGAGTAGCATGCCAGCGGTTATATACTGACGCCGGCAAAAATCTCTGTTTTTCCAATAAAGAGTCTCTCTCTCTCTCTCTCTCTCTCTCTCCGCACTCAACGAGTACTCTCCACACACTCTTTTATTTACACGTCGCCTGCGTAAAACAGGAATGCCAGAGCGGCGCCCACAACCGGCAGCCTGAAGGCCGTCCACAACGCTGCTTTTTCATTTTTTAAATACTTTTTTTTCACCTTCTTGGCCTTCTCAAAACTAAAGTTTTTCAACACCAACCCATGGCATTCGTACAGTGCAATACAGAACCGAAACCGAAACACAACAATGAGCTCGTTCGAAGGGCACGGAGGAAGGCAAATTTCAGCGCAGTCGCATTTTCAGCGCAGCTTAAGAAACTAGGGTCCTTAAAATTACGTATGTATGCATTTTCTATTAAAGGAACACGCCACCTAATACTTACCTAGTGATGTTGCACCTCAGATATGCATGATATTTACTTTTTGATCGACAACGTTCACAAGTATGAACAGCCGTACCAGTTCAAGACGGCTCGCCCTTGGGCAAGTGGTTCAACTTTGGCCGAGTGGCTGAATCGAGGGACGTGCCGACAAACAGAAAGACAGACAGACAGACAGACAGAAAGACAGACCAAAATTTCTCCGTTTAAGTATCCCAAGAAAGACTATCGTCTTTAATAATCACTGTAAAGGTAAAGAAAAATATATCATTCCGCGAAGCAAGACAACAGATTTCATCGACATTCCCACTGAAAACATCCTTTTCCGAAGTGGTGCAACGAGGGGCGGCACCACTATGGCCTCTGGCAGTTGCCCGGACCACGCCTAGCGTGCTGAGGCTAACGCCACTCGCCCCTACGGCGGGAGCAGCCAGTGCTGCCCTGCCCACTGTCACTCAGTCTACACCAGTGGCCTCCACAAGCTCTGGCAGCAGCCGGGGCAAGGAAGAGGCCAAGGGGGTCCCATCGACCTCCGGCTTAGTGCGGGCGAAGACTTCGTCAACCGTGGCGAAGTTTACACTGCAGAAGAACCGCTCGGTAGAGCGACTGTCTGTCACCTTTCAAGAGGCGATGGACGCTACTGGTCCACCGGCTGCGCCGAAGGAGCGGCGAGCATCCCCCGACCGCTCCGAAAAATACAAAACTCTTATCACGGGGCCTGATAAAGGTTCTCTAAAATAAGTGACTCTCCTTTTTGCGACACACAGCACACGTAGACTTTCAACATGGACACAATATTACAATGCAGGCCCGTAGCCAGTGGGGAGACCCTAGCCCCCCCCCCCGCCCGTAATATTGATGTAGGTGTTTTTTTACCAAAAATAAATAATAAAAATAGGTGTTTCTCTCAAACAGTCAAGGTTTTTAGCAAGTGCCCCCCCCCCCGAAAAAAATTTCTGGCTACGGGCCTGTTACAAAACCTAGACGATATTCAAGAACTCCTCAGTTTGTGTCCAAGGGTGCTGTGTGTACAAGAGACACACTTAGATGCCAAACACACAGATTTCCTACATCAGTATGTTGTTTTTCGGAAAGACTGCCAGGATGCTGTAGCGTCATCTGGCGGTGTGGGAATCACACTGGAGAGAAATGTAGCATGCCAGCACTCTCCACTTCAAACGGTACTGGAGACAGTGGCCGTTCGTGCTATACTCGCAAAAAAGCTTACAACTATCTGTTCTATATACATACCTCCTAGTTACCAGCTACACAAACACGAATCCCAATCATTTATAGACGAGTTGCCCGAGCCTTACCTCATTTTCGGCGATTTTAATTCTCACAGCAGCCTGTGGGGCGACTGGCACTGACGCGCGAGGCCGCCTCATTGAGAATTTCCTTTTTTTCCACAGGTGCATGTTTACTGAACAAGAAAGAGCCCATGTTTTTTAGCCTCATGAACAAATCTTACACAGCAATTAATGTTATCATCTATTCATCAGTTTTATTTGATTTTAACTGGGAAGTGGTTGGAAACCCTTACGGGAGTGACCACTTCCCACCACTCATCAAAACACAAAAACAAAATGTCCACCCCAGGCTCCTCGGCGGAAGATTGACAGACCCGACCCAATTGGGAGGAGTTCAATAACCTTACTAAGATCTCGTGGGTGGACATTTACTCTTTTAGTATTGACGCTGCTGTTGAGTGTTTTACCGCTTTTATAATGAACGCTGCTTCTGAATGCATACCAAAAATACCTAGGAGGACCGGCAAGCGCCGTGTTCCCTGATGGAACGACGAGTGCCGCCAGGCTCGGAGAAAACCGAATGAAGCGTGGGGGCTTCTGCGCGATTCCCCCACAGCAGAAAACCTTATTAATTTTAAAGAGGTGTAATTGGAAGGCCGGAGAACCCGCCGGCAGGAGAGAAGGGAAAGCTCGCAGAAGTCTATATCAGACATAAGTTCCTACAGAGATGAGGCTAAGGTCAGGAATGGTGTGAGAAAAGTAAGTGGTCAACCAGCATATTCCGTGCCCTTAGTAGACACCCAGGGGGAAAGCCTGAAAGACTAAGCTGACTCTCTGGAAGCACATTTCGAATTACTATGTAGTTCTACACATTATTCCGAAACATTCCAAAGCTACAAAACAAGGTTGGAACGAGAGAGGTTGGAAAGGAAATCTACAAAAAATGAGGCATACAATGCACCGTTCCGCCAAGCAGAGCTACAGGCAGCACTGAAGTGTTGCAACAAGTCTGCCCCAGGTTCTGATCGTATTGTATACGAAATGTTAAGAAACTTTTCCCATGAAACACAAAAAACACGCCTTTCCCTCTACAATACCATATGGTTTTCTGGTGAGATCCCCACTTCCTGGAAAGAGGCTATCGTGATACCTATTGTGAAACAGTGCAAAGATCCATCCTCTGCCAGTAGTTACAGACCTATCGCGCAAACAAGTTGCCTATGTAGAGTCTTCTAAAAAATTATAAACTGCCGGTTAACACATTTCCTCGAAACAAATAAATTACTTGACCCGTACCAGTGTGGATTTCGAGAGGGTCGATCCACAACCAACCACTTAATCCGCATTTTCACACATTCACGAAGCATTTGTCCACACGCAATTTTTCCTCTCGGTATTCCTTGACATTGAAAAAGCCTACGATACAACATGGCGCTTTGGAATACCGAGAGGCCTCTCACACTTAGGTTTGCGAGGTAGGATGTTCACCATAGTCGAAAGTTATCTATCCAATCGCACATTTCGTGTTCGAGTGGGCAGCGTTTTCAGGAAACGGGAGACCACAGGGTGGTGTCCTGAGTTGCACCCTTTTCATTAAAAAATGAATTCTTTAAGTCTATGCATGCCACATAACATAATCTATTCCACGTATGTGGATGATGTCCTGATCGGCTTTAAGTCTTGTAATCTTGCTATGTGTGAGCGGCATGTTCAGCTCTGTCTGAACAAGGTGTCTAAATAGGCAGACGAAAACGGGTTCATGTGAAGTCCACAAAAAAACGCCAGGTCTGCGCTGAAACCGCAGCACAGCCACAGCGAAAGCTGGAAGAGCGGCATTTCTAGAGCCCATTTTAGGCTCTCTTGGGGCTACTAATGCAAGTGCACTAGCAAGGTACCCACTACGCCATAAATCACAATTTTTGTGAAGTTGGGAAGCACCTACTAAGCCATTTTTCGTCATTCTGCGGTGAAGCGAGGCGCCAGCTAGACGTCTGTAAGGCATTATGTGCACTTTGTTGACGCAACGACTGATGACGATGAAGAATTATGGCTCAGCCCATCGTAATGGGTTGGAAGCTTTAAACGGCCCACCAGTTATGTAATTTGCATTGGGTGACGCCCAGTCGCTATTTCCCTCTCCCGTCATGCTGTAGAACATACGTTGACGTGGGAGAGAGAGGGGGCGAGGGCGTAGAACTTTACTGAGACCCCGAGAAAATGGATCATACGCTTATGGGCTTCCTTGGCAACCAATACAATACACTTGCGAGGAACCCACTACGCTATAAATCATTATAATTTTTGAGAAGTAGGGCAGCAGGCACTGTGCCATTTTTCGTCATTCTACGGAGAGCCGTGGTACCTGCTAAACGCATGTAAGGCATTATGCGCACTTTGTTGATGCTGTGCCTGATGACGATGAAGAATTATGGCGGAACCCTTTGTAATAGCATTCAACAACCTACTCGTTGCGCGATTCGCATTGTGTGACGCCTGGTTACAGAATTCGCGTTGTGCGACGCTTGGTGCTTATTTTACTCTTCTACCACGCTATACTGCATATTAATGTGGTTCCTTCCCGACATGAAGCCTGTATAGGACCTTTTTGCAAAGCAGTTCCAAGAACCGTCATGGCTCAGAACTGCTTTGCAAAAATGGCTCATCATCGCGGTTGCATTTCATTCAAATGGCTCTTCAGCTAAAAGACTTCACTCTTCATGAAATGTATAGCTTTAATAACCTTTTAGGACTTCTGTGTAACGCTTGTACGCTGGTAGAGGGCGCCTTGAGTATTTTGTTCGTATGTGTGCTAATTACACACATTTGTAATAAATACCATGAAAGAAAAGAAAGCACCGGCATGGCTCAGAGGTTGAACACTGGGCTCCCACACAGAGGGCCGAGGTTCGAACCTCGGCCCTCTGTGTTCTTATTTTTCTTATTTCGTTTTTTTTTTCGAGCGATAGTGGTTACGGACAGCGGCGACGGCGGACAACAACGGCGCCAAAAACGGCCGCTGAAATGATCTCATAACAGCTTTCGCTGTAAAAGCACCTGTGTTCTCTTTTCCAGAAAGAGAGGCCTCCACCCAAATCCCGAAATTGACTTGCGTGTCCAGCGGTTACCTGCAGAGGCGGAACATAAATTTCTAGGCCCAATTCTGCACTCTAAGCTCACCTTTATATCACACATCAAGCACATAAAAAAGTGTGTGAAAACAATAAACATCGTAAAAGTGCTGTCACCCATTGCATGGGGTAGTGACAGGAAGTGCCTGATGAATCTATACAGAAGTCTCATTCGCACGCGCCTAGATTACGGGACCATTGTCCTGTAATCCACCAAGCGCCTTGAGGATGCTTGGCCCTGTGCACCACCTAGACATTCGCCTTTCTACGGGTGCTTTTCGAAAGAGGCCTGTGGAAAGCCTCTACGTTGGATGCAACCAGTGGTCGCTCCACCTGCAAAGATCTTGCATGTCCTTTTTATATTACCTGAAAGTGAACGCAGACAAAGAAAACCCCGCGCACTCTACTGTCAATGATTTGTCGAGTTCAGCCCTCTTTAACAATCATGCTGCGGTGAGACAGCCCTACCCACTTCGTGTGAGGGCACTCGCTGAGGAAACGGGTGTGCCACTTCATGAACACCGTTTGATGACGCCCACTGCATATCTACCGCCGTGGCAGTGGCAGCTCATAGACTGCGACGTATCCTTTGTAGTAGTAACGAAACACGCGCCTATTGCGCATATACGTACTCACTTTCTCGAACTGCAGAACAAGTACACCGGTCCTGAATTCTTTACTGATGCCTCAATATCTCACACTTCTGTTTCCTATGCTGCGGTCGCTTCATCTTTTTCAGATGTCGGCGGTCTGCACCGTAATACAAGCATGTTCACAGCCCAAGCTTATGGGATACTTGCGGCCGTTAAACACAATAAACAAGTAAAACTACAAAAGGCAGGTGTATACACGGATTCCCTAAGTTTGGTAAAAGCTTTAAAAACTCTGAAAAAACACAGAATTCCTGTCCTTGTCTCGCTATACTCACTTTTATGCACAATCTACACACTCGTACATGTTGTAGTGTGCTAGGTGCAGGGCACCGCGAGATATAAGGGAACGTATTGTCGGATGAGCTAGCTACATCCGTCCACGGAAACGCTGCCGATACACACCTGGCTGTCCTTGCACTAGACCTGAAACCCGTCCTAAAACAGGAGGTCAGGGCTTATGGGCAGCGCCTATGGGATAAGGAAAAACAAAATAAATTACATCTTATAAAACCGCATCTTCGTAATTGGCCGCCGATATCTAAGACACGTCGTACAGAAGTAACACTCTGCAGACTCCGAATTGGACACACACACAGTACACATTCATACCTTTTGTCCGGAGGCTATCGACCTTTGTGTGACCACTGTGGTGACCCCCTCACTGTAATGCACATCCTACTGCAATGCACGGAACTGGACGCTCTCAGGAAAAGGCATTTTTTATCAATATACCTGAAGTTCCCACTCCATCCCGTTATGTTCATTGGCATAGATCCTCACTTTAAATATCAGTCCTTCTTTGAATATCTAAACGATGTAAATAATTTCAACGTTATTTTTCGAGGCGCTTCGTAGCGCAGCCTCACCATTCAGGCTGCTGCTGCGGTAACTCTATCAAACGAAGCACCTGCCTCCCGCCCTTTGGGCTCAAGGACCTTGAGGAGGTATTCGTGCTGATTTACCACCTGTCAGTTGTAGATACCATGCTCACTCGTCATTCATCCCACACCCATAGATCACATCACTTGTCACTGCCATAATTTTATACTCTATACACATTTTTTACGCTGTCACAGAGCACGTGATTTTAGGCCTCTGTACAGCCATAATACATCCTGTCATCGTAACCAGTGGTCATCGCTAACACCACACAGAAAGACATGGCGCTCTGCCCACCCATGGCCCTTGCACCACAAAAACCCACTCACCATCATCCGGGCCAACTACCTTCTCGTAGTACCTTCAGCATTAGCCCAGGGGTTCTGGAAGTTTTGCATGACGACCCGACGGCTCGGCACCTTGGATTTTCCCGCAGGCTCGCAAGACTACAAGAAAAGTACTACTGGCCTCGCCTCACTGCTGACGTCAACCACTACGTAAAGACTTGCCGAAACTGTCAGCAACGGAAGACACGGCCGACTAGGCCAGCCGGACTTCCGCGCCCCATCGAGCCACCTCGCCGGCCGTTTCAGCAAATCGGGATGGACTTTCCTAGGCCGTTTCCAACGTCGCATTCCGGAAACAAATGGAGCGTCGTAGCTACCGAGAACATCACCCGCTATGCCGACACAAGGGCCCTGCCCAAAGGCGACGCCGCCGAGGTAGCCCAATTCAACGTTGAGAACATCGTCCTGCGTCATGGCGCGCCAGAGCTCCTCATTACTGACAGAGGTACGGCCTTTTCTGCGGACCTAACCCAGGCAATCTTGAGATACAGCTAGACAAGTCACCGCCCGAGCACCGCCTACCACCCCCAGACTAATCGCCTCACCGAGTGTCTGAATAAGACCATCGCCGACTGCTGGCCATGTACGTCGACATCGAGCACAAAACTAGAGATGTCATCCTTCCATATCTGACCTTAGCATACAACACGGCCGTACAAGAAAAGATGCAGCTGACGCCAAACAAGATGGTCTACGGAAGGAGCCCGGCAACGACCCTCCACGCCAGGCTACCCAACCACACCGACGACGAAAACATCGACGTCCCCGTCTACCTTCAGCGCACCGAAGAAGCGTGACAGCTCGCACGCCTGCGCATCCAGCGCCAGCAAGAGACCGACAGCCGTCGCTACAACCTTCGACGACGCCAAGTAGAATACCAGCCCGGCGACCGTGTCTGGGTTTGGACACCGTTACGCCGACGAGGACTCAGCAGAAAACTTATTTGCCGATACTTCGGGCCATACAAAGTGCTTAGACGTCTCGGAGCTCTGGACTACGAGGTTGTCCCAGACGGCATTACGAACTCTCAGCGGCGCATCGCGCGACTTGAAGTCGTTCATGTCATGCGCCTTATGCCATTCTATTCTCGTTAAGGATCCTGAGGACGCTTGGTTTGCTTGATTATTGTGATTTCATGTTGAATGCACGTTTTCAATGTCATGTTGTGTTTGCAGCATCGGGGCGATACTTTTTCAGGAGGGGGGGCATTGCCGCGAGCGTCTATTTCTTATGTATTCAGGTTTGACCTGCAAAGACGGTTAGCAGCGCTCGGAGCAGACCGCGACGCAGTATTTGAGCTTAGCGATTGTAGTAGACTATTTTGCCACGATTGCGCGCCGGACGTGAATCAAGTCATATATTGGCCAAACAGGCCTCTACATCAATGATCGCCGAAGGAAAATGCATTATCGATTAAGAAAATTGTCGATTCACAACTGCAGTTCCATTGTGCTTCGTGTGGCTGCGCACTACTGTTCGGAGAAACGCGTGTGATAACAAGAAGCAGAAAAACATTAGCATGTCAAGTACTTGAAGCGTCTCACGTACAGAAGGGGATGGGTGCAGCAGTGTTCCTTCGCTTTTTCTGTACAAGAGTGAATGCTTATTTTTTGCCAGCACTGCGCTATAGCTACTTTTGATAGTGCTGTGTGATAGTTTGCATGCGCTGCGCCCTGTCTGCGTGCACATTTCTGAAAATATACATATACTGGTGATGTGCAGAAAATAAAACAGTTTGAAGCGTTCCCTTTGACTTACTCAGTTTTCCTGGCATGGTTCGTATGCGCTGCGATACTAACTGCAGCGTCCTCATCACATTATCTTAAGCGTCCGTCACACAGGCATTGTTAACGTTTATGCGGCGGCCTTGTTTTCTAACAATCTTCAGTGAGAGCATTGCTCTTTGCATCGGCACTCATTTCCTTGCTTCCTTTGTTCGAGTGTAGAGTACATAATAATAATAATAATATCTGGGGTTTAACGGCCCAAAACCACGATATGATTATGAGAGACGCCGTAGTGGAGGGCTCCCGGAATTTCGACCACCTGGGGTTCTTTAACGTGCACCTATATCTAAGTACACGGGCCTCAAACATTTTCGCCTCCATCGAAAATGCAGCCGCCGCGGCAGGGATTCGATCCCGCGACCTTCGGGTCAGCAGCCGAGCGCCATAACCACTAGACCACCGTGGCGGGACTGTAGAGTACATGATGTTTACACCACTTCAGTGTACATCGAGTGGAATTTTATGGTAAGCCCAGTGAGGAGGCAACAGAGCAGTGCTCGTTGATAGATGTGGTGGCTTAATCTGATGGACGTGAGGCTCACTGAAACTTCCGCTGATTTTGGACTATGTAAGCCCACATCGGTTTCTTGTCCGATACTAGCCAAAGGAAATAAAATATAACATAATCTCGCAGCAGCAACTTCAAATCTCTCTTCTTTTGACACACACAGTGCTCACTACATTTTGTGGTCGTAGATATGAGGCCAGAATATGACACTGTTATAGTTTTTTTTTTCTAGGCTGCTTAGTGTTACCCACGTTTTGCACATGTTGTATTTACTTGAATAACGATCGCGATAATGAATTCTTTCTCAAGAAGTTTTTTTTTTTCGGAGTAATGATCATACTCAGAACTTCCCTGCTCACGATGGCAGCTTTAACACCACACGTCTGTATTGTGAAACAGCCACTGCGCAAATCAGTGCAGTAGCACTTTGCTTTGTGCCATTTTTCCATGAATCCTGTATGTTAATTTCACAACTGTCATTAACGGTCTTTGAGTATGTGCTCGGGCATCACACTATAATATGTCATTTCTCTAACATTGAGGCTAAACGCATCGTATCTCAAACCAGCAAGAAAACTGGCCGCACGGTGACGTGTGCGAACAAGCGCAGGTTCATCGTCACTATTCTCAGCTGCACAACCTTTCTCTTGCCGCATATAGTGCATAAATCAACAACGCATCGTTTTGTGTTGCCCTCGCTAAATCGCAAAGGGGGTGCGAGATTGCACGACCCATTTACCTGTTCTGGTCCGGCACTCTTGCCAGCTCACCTTAGTCTTGAAATAGGTGCCATCTTTATCACTGCCCATTATCAAATAACGGTTACGCTTGGCTGTTTCTATGCTGCTGTGTGATCCTAGTTTTGAACTTTTTAGCGTGACTGTCAGTTTGCCGCTGTTTACGGTCTCAAATTTATCCAGCTATGAGGCAGCGCATCAGCGACGTTTTCAGCAGCCCTACAGGCGACCTCTCGACCAGTGGCATCAGTTGTCACCGAAGCATCGGCGGGCATATTACTATAGCATCCGCTAATAAGAAGTCCGCACATACCAGGCAGTTCCGCAGACCTGCTTTTTTCCTTCCTTTTAATGCAGCCATTTTATGTGAGGAGAGAGGGTAATATAAAGGAAAAACTATGAGCTTTGGAACAAAAAAATGGCGGCTGAAAAGACGCGATTCCCTTGTCGATTTCGGTTTTTGCGCGTTTTGAGCTCCTTTCTCATCGTTTAGACGAAATTACGTTTTCAGACACAGTGCGTTTTGGCTAAGTTGTTGGATAGAGCATATATAAAAGTTCGCGTTTATAGTGGCAAATATACAGGCATTGAACATGTCGAAAATGGCCGTTTCATTTTTTTTCTTGCAGTGTCTTTTCTCCTAACTTTCGCGTTAGCAATACATTCCAGTCTTTTTACTCAGTGGTAAAATTTCTGCTCACACAGCACTGACTTCTGGCCTATTTCTGATGATCTCAACACAGAGAAGCGGTAAACGAGTTCTTCCAAGGGAGCGTGTACCGATTCCTGGCGGGCAAGCTGAAAGTCATCAGAAGGCTGAACAAATAAATCGTTGGTGGTTCATCTGTTCGTACAACCATCAACTGTTATGTGAACCTTTTTGCAGCTCCGTATTACTTTGTCACAATCTGTGCCAGTAACACATATGAGTAACTTGCTTTTCGATTGAGGCTTTTATGTCTGAAAGTAAGGCGATCTGCATCTAATTAATTCCTTCGTAATACTTCATAACGTGGATTCATCTGGTTGTACAGAGTATACTTCAAGAATGGATGCACGACACCAAAGCAAATTTCAATTCTAACACGTGTCAAAATATGTATCACAAATATTACTGCGGTAAATAATTAGCTGAACAGGTCTACTATTTGCTATTAAGCAAGGGATGTTGTCAGCGACTCTGCTGCCAATATCCACACTGCTATGCTACGTGTACGGATACACGTAGCAGAGTACGTAGCTACGTTCATACGGATATCTACATATAATTTCTATTATGATATGCATCAGTTTTCCTGCGCGATGCAACCCGAGATATTTCAGTACCGCATATCCTTAGGACACGGATATTCGTATCATATGGATTCCCGCAAGATACGGCTATCTGCGTCTGATGGATTTCCAGACGATACGGATATCCGTATCTTATGGATTTGCGCATGATACCACGATACGGCATTCCTATGCTAGTCTCGCAGCTCGTATTTGACGGGTCAAAGCGTCCGCTATCCAGCCAGTTAACGGTCGAACACTGGTGAACGTTTAAACAAAACTAACTTTAATTAGCAGGAATACAGTGAAACCTCGGTGATACGATCACACCTCATACGAATTTCGGGGTGATACAAATTTTTCGTTGGTCCCGCCAAGGCCCATTGGCCTGCAATGTAATGGATTACGGTTGTTGCGAACCGCTATTCACCCAGCGACGTTTGATGCAAACGCACGCTACCGCCCAGGTACGAAGGGGTGCTGTCCGCGCTGTCGCGGAAGATGCGCCAAGCACGTGCGAACGCGGGAATGCAAGCGTGGGCATGCGCCCTTCACAGACGCGTCACAGCCTCCGAGATTGTGTGCGCGCATCTTTGAGGCTCTTGCGTGCCTCCGTGTGCCTTCGCGTTTTGATTACAGCGGACATTAGCGCCATGCTTTTTTTTTTCCAACGCGTCGACGCGGGCTGCTGTCGTTGTACTGTGTTTACACGTGCCTGCCCCGTGCATCAGACATCCTATGTAAGGTGGACGAGGACCTAAAGAAGGCGAGGACGGTCTTGGCGAAGGAGTCAGGCCTCACAGCGTCCACGTGCGCGACCGTTGAGGTCGCACTCGTGCGGGCACGGCCGTAAATCTCCCAAAAATATCCGCAACACCTCCGCGATCATCACACAGGACCGTGGTTCTGTAATTTTGTGGCCTTGATCCATCGCGCCAAAGCGCTTCTTTTGTGACTTTCGCTGCACTCTGGTGTCTTGCAAAAAAGCAAACTAAAATTTGGAAGGGTCTCTTGCTGTCGCGGGTCACAACGCACCGTTTCATATACGGCCCGCGTACGGGCCGTATATTTACGAGTGCTGGTACGATTGCCGACATCTAAAAACTTAACTGACAATCATTCAGGCTTCTTCTTGACGTTGCTGCGGCCCTGAAGAATGATAAATGAAAATGTACGACAGCTTTCTTTTGTGGCATGCTCATTTTCCATGCTTTCTGGTGATACGTATTTTGGATGATACGAATATTTTTGGTGGTCCCGTGAGATTCGTATCACCGAGGTTTCACTGTAGTAGATACACTTCATTTAAGACATTCACAAGCACTCGGTCCCCGTAAAAAAGCGGTGCTGTTGGTCGGGCTGGAGGGGTGCGACTGCCGCAACCTTCCGTTTCTACTTTCGTCAGCGGCGTTTTCCTTCTCTCCATGAGCCGACAAAGACGACGGCGCACTGCACTCTGACGGTCGCACGTGTCGCCCGTTAAAAGTGGGTAACAAAGGAAGAAGGGTCCGAAGATAAGAAGGGACCCCCCAGTCGGGACATATGTGGGGAAAGGAGGCTCCTTCGGCGGCACTTCAAGGACGAACACACACAGCACATGACCGCTCGCTTCAAGAGGGGACAGAACACTCCCCGTCTGGTGTCTGCGGCTGTTAGACGCCACTGTTTAAAAAAAAATCACAGCATATCCACGGAGTGAATGATTATGAGTGGGCGAAGCTGCGGAGGTTCATCGGTAAACCGTGAATCTTCCGTGAATTCTGCCCAGTACATCATCACCGACGTGAGATCGGGCGCGTTTATACTAAAGGTTCGATGAGAGTTATGACGACTTGCAGCTCACTTTAATTTTACATGTACGCTGTGAATTTTCATTGTTTAATCACGCACAGGAGCAATCGCACACACGCACTACCTTGGAGGTCAAAATCCAGTGCCTATATATACGGGGTGGTCAGTGAACGGTTGTGCAGCGCGAGCGGTCGGTTTTTTCAATCAAGACGCTGCCGCGACGCTGCCTCGCGACGGTGCCTGCGTCGGCGCCGCTGCGCCTCGAGGCAAGATAGGGGGGGGGGGGGGACCGTAGGAGAGGAGAAAGAGGGGGAAGCGTAGGAGAGGAGAGGGTGATACATATCACGTAATGTCGCAGCGCATTGTCTTTAGGGAGCCTTCATGTGTGCACGCCCCCTCCGTTTTTAAGACTGGTTATGGGAGAGGGGAAGGGGGAGGGGAGAAAGGAAGTGGTGTTAAGGCGTTTATTGACGGCGGGATTGACGGCGACGATGCACAACGACAGAGCGCTGACTCGCAGACTCTCACGACCACGAGCACGAGGGGCGTGCTCCCCGAGAAGAGGCGAAGAGGGCGACCCACTAGGAGGCGCTCGAGAGGACGACCCATTAGAGCGTTCCAATGCTTCTCTACAATTACCCCGGGTACGAAAAGGGAGCCGCCTGGTGACCTAACAGCTGGTCACTATGAGCGGGTCACGGTAGGGCTTGAGGCGCTCCACGTTGACAATGTCGCGCCTTCGACGGCGCATGTCCGAAGATGGTTCAATAGGTTCAATCAGGTAGTTGACCGGGGATGTGCGTTCGACGACACGGTAGGGGCCTTCGTATTTGGGTAGTAGTTTGGAAGAGAGGCCAGTTCCAGTGGTAGGAACCGAGAGCCATACGAGCGCTCCAGGGAGGAACGTGAGTGCAGAAGTGTTGGTGGCACTGCGAATGCTCTTCTGACGCTCTTGGTCCTGCGTAGTAAAGGTCCTGGCGAGCTCGCGACACTCCTCAGCAAGTCTGGCTGTGGCAGAAATAGGTGCACACTCAGATCGATCCGGCTTGTATGGAAGGATTGTGTCGATTGTGTGCGACGGGTGCCTGCCGTACAATAAGAAAAAGGGTGAGAAACCAGTGGTGCTTTGAGGGGCGGTATTGTAGGCGTAGGTGACGAAAGGCAGAATCGAATCCCAATTTCTGTGATCGGCGGCGACGTACATCGAGAGCATGTCGCCGAGCGTGCGGTTAAAGCGTTCGGTGAGGCCATTCGTCTGCAGGTGCTAGGCAGTAGTTTTGCGGTGAACAACGTTGCACTCTTTGAGGATGGCTTCGACGACTTCCGACAGGAAGACACGGCCTCGATCGCTGAGCAGCTCCTGGGGTGGACCGTGGCGCAGCATGAACCGGTGGAGCAGGAAGGAGGCTACATCGCGCGCTGTAGCCGCTGGGAGGGCGGCAGTTTCGGCGTATCGCGTAAGGTGATCTACAGCGACGATGGCCCAGCGGTTACCAGCCGACGTCAGAGGAAGTGGCCCATACAAATCGATGCCAACGCGCCCAAACGGCCGGTCAGGGCAAGGTAAAGGTTGTAGACCTGCTGGTGACTGATGCGTTGAAGTCTTACGGCGCTGACAATCGATGCACGAGCGAACGAACTTCTGCACGTAGCGGTACATCCCTCGCCAAAAGTACCGTTGGCGAATGCGGTGGTATGTTTTCGATACCCCAGAGTGCGCACACTGCGGATCAGCGTGGAATGATTCGCATATGTCAGAACGGAGACTGCGGGGTATTACTAGTAGCCACTGTCGGCCGTCGGCGTTGTAATTGCGTCGGTGAAGGAGGTCGTCGCGAATGGCGAAATGATGGGCTTGACGACGCATCGCGGGAGTGGATGGTGTTGCCGATGGATCAGTGAGCAAGTCTATCAGTGACGCGATCCACTGATCCTTGCGCTGTTCGGTAGCGATGGTGTGAATGTCGATGGAAGAAACGGCATTGTGAGACATTGAGCTGTGGGTATTGTCGTCAGGCAAGGGGGAGCGCGAGAGTGCGTCGGCGTCAGCATGCTGGCGTCCGTTGCGGTACAGCACGCGGATGTCGTAGTCCTGTAGGTGAAGTGCCCAGCGGGCGAGGCGGCCTGATGGATCCTTCAATGATGACAACCAGCCTAGTGCATGGTGGTCGGTGATGACATCAAATGGGCGACCATACAAATAAGGTCGGAACTTCGTAAGGGCCCAGATGATCGCCAGGCATTCCTTTTCGGGGACGGTGTAATTGGTCTCGGCTTTGGTAAGCGTACGACTTGCATATGCCACGACATATTCAGGGAACCCTGGCTTGCGCTGCGCAAGGACAGCGCCAAGGCCAACACCGCTGGCGTCTGTGTGTACCTCAGCAGGGGCCGTAGGGTCGTAATGGCGTAGTATGGGAGGCGACGTCAACAAACGACGGAGCTTCGCGAAAGCTTCGTCACACTCTGACGACCACGAATTGAGCGGCCCAGTACTTCCGAGGAGCTTCGTCAGCGGCGATATGATAGTCGCGAAGTTTTGAATGAAGCGCCGAAAGTAGGAACACAGTCCTACGAAACTGCGCAGTTCCTTGACGGACGTAGGTTTGGGGAACTCGGTCACGGCCCGAAGCTTGGCGGGATCGGGGAGAATACCGTCCTTGGACACGACGTAACCGAGTATTGTCAGCTGCCGTGCTGCAAATCGGCACTTCTTGAGATTCAATTGTAGACCGGCGTCGCTCAAACGCGTCAAAACATGCCGAAGGCGTTGAAGATGTGTGGGGAAGTCCGGAGCGAAAACAACGACGTCGTCGAGGTAGCATAAGCATGTGTGCCATTTCAGGTTGCGCAGAACGGTATCCATCATGCGCTCAAAGATGGCGGGCGCATTACACAGCCCAAACGGCATGACGTTGAATTCGTACAAGCCGTCGGGCGTGACAAAGGCGGTCTTCGGTCGAGCGTCATCAGCCATAGGTACTTGCCAGTACCCTGAGTGCAAATCGAGAGATGAAAAGAACTCTGCTCTTTGCAGGCTGTCAATCGCGTCGTCTATTCGCGGTAGTGGATACACGTCCTTGCGAGTGATCTTGTTAAGTCGTCGGTAGTCCACACAGAACCGCACAGAACCGTCCTTCTTCGCAACAAGAACGACAGGAGACGCCCAGGGGCTGTTAGAAGGTCGAATAACATCGCGGCGAAGCATCTCGTCGACTTTCTCGTTGATTACACGGCGTTCTGTCGGAGATACGCGATATGGACGTTGCCGCAGTGGCGGCTGGGTGCCAGTGTCGATGCGATGCGTAACGGCGGACGTGCGGCCGAGAGAAGTTTGAGCGACATCGAAAGAAGAGCGAAATTCTTCCAACAGGCCCAGAAGCTGGGAACGCTGGACTGGCGTAAGGTTGTCAGCAATGGAGGAACCAAATACATCAGCGGGTGATGAACCAGACGTGGAAACAGCACCGAGCGTACTGGAACTGTGGCAGTGCATTTCATCTCGTTCGTCCATAACTTGTGCGTCTTCGAGGGGTTCCACGCTACCGAGACATTCCCCTTGCACCAACGTGACACTGTACGGTGATGGATTGATAACAAAAATAGAGGTGCTGCCCTGAGTGACTTCCACGGTCGCGAAAGGCACCAGCAAGCCTTTCCTCGTGCAAACACGGTCAGATGCCGAGAGGAGTGCAACGGAGTCGGAGAGACTTGCGCAGTAGACTGACACCGCCGTTGACGAGTTTGCAGGCACCTTGGTGTCGTCTTTGACATGTACCTTGCCCGCAGCCGATGGATTGTCCGCCGGCGTCCAATCAGAGAACGGTGCGAGCTCTATTTCGGCTGGTGCGCAATGAATGACGGCGTCATGGAGGGAGAGAAAATCTCATCCTAGGATGACGTCGTGAGAGCAGGCAGGAATTATGATCAATTCGACGGCGTAGAGAGCATCCTGAATAATGACGCGGGCGGTGCACCCCGCTGTAGGGTGGATACTTTGGGCGCTGGCTGTACGGAGGGAGAGACCGGAAAGTGGCGTCGTCACTTTTCGCAGTAATCGGCTAAGTTTGGCGTCCATGACGGATACGGCAGCTCCAGTGTCGATAAGGGCAGATGCGCGAACACCGTCCACAAACACGTCTATCACGTTCGATGGGCTTCGCTGAGGGCTTTCGCAGTTCGATAGCGTCGCAGCCCTTGCCTCGTGGACTGCGACGACTAGTTTTCCTAGTTTTCCTGGCCACGTGAGACCGGACGTGGCCGCATCGGCGACAGTGAGCGACGTCGTGGAGACGGTGACCGGCGGGTAGATGTTGCGGGGCGGGACGTCGGTGACATAGGCGGCGCTTGGTCATAATAAGGTCGACTTGATTGGCTGGGGAGGGCTGATGCGACCCGAGGCGGCTCCATGCGATTGCAGTAGCGTGCGACGTGACCGGCGCAACCGCACGCGAAGCAGATGGGGCGGTTGTCGGAAGTGCGCCAGCGGTTCGCGGGCCCCATCCATGTCGCAGAACGGGATGGACGAGACGGCTGCTGATACGAGGGCATTGTGGGCAGAAGTCGGGGCCTGGGGACGACGTCGACGTACGTAGGCGGCACAGCCGCGTCGAAAGCCTGGGGTCCGACGACGGCTTCGGCGTAACTTCGTGGTGCAGCCACAGGAATCGCTGGGGGCGGCCTGGCTACAGCTTGCGCGTAGCTTAGTGGCGCATGCACTGGAGGCGGTTGGTGGTATTCAGGAAGGACCTCTGCGATTTCTTGCTGAATCGCTCGGCGGAGAGGAGGCAGAAGGGCAGTTGGCGGCTGGTCAACATGCTGCGGTGAAGCGAAAGCCAGGAGAGAGACCTGACGGGCAATTTCCTCACGCACGAACGACTTGATTTCGGCGAGCAAGGTGGAGTGGTCGGGAATGGCCGACAAGCCCGCGAGATCAGCATCGCGTGATGGCGGTCGACGGGTCATCAAGCGCTGCCGGCGCAGCTCCTCGTAGCTTTGGCACAGCGTGATGACCTCTGCCACTGTGCGAGGGTTTTTGGCCAGCAGCATGGTGAAGGCATCGTCGTCGATGCCTTTCATAACATTCCTGATTCTGTCAGACTCCGGCATGCTCGCGTCGGCTTTTTTGCACAAGTCAAGGATGTCTTCAATGTAGCTCGTGAAAGATTCACCGGCCTGTTGTGCCCGTTCACGTAACCGCTGTTCGGCTTGCAGCTTACGGACGGCAGGGCGGCCAAACACGTCGACGATGGCGGTCTTGAAATCGGACCACGTGGGGAAATCGGATGCATGGTTGTTGTACCACATGCCTGCCACACCCGCGAGGTAGAAAACCAAGTTGCTCAGCTTGCCTGCTTCGTCCCATTTATTGGGGACACTCACCCGTTCGTAAATCGCGAGCCAGTCCTCCACGTCGGTGCCATCCGCGCCGGTGAAGATAGGAGGGTCGCGGATGCGGGGGACACCGGGACAAGCGGTCGGAGCAGGAGGCGGCGTTTGCTGAGCGGCGTCTTGCGGCATGGTAGATGGCACGGTACGGGATCGGAGCTCCAGGGGCATCGAATGGAGACCGAAGTTGTGGTGACGGTACAGCACTCTCCACCACTTTGTTAAGGCGTTTATTGACGGCGGGATTGACGGCGACGATGCACAACGACAGAGCGCTGACTCGCAGACTCTCACGAGCACGAGCACGAGGGGCGTGCTCCCCGAGAAGAGGCGAAGAGGGCGACCCACTAGGAGGCGCTCGAGAGGACGACCCATTAGAGCGTTCCAATGCTTCTCTACAGTGGAGAGGGGTATGGGAGAGGGGAAGTGGAGAGGGGGAGGGGATAGAGAAAGGGAAGGGCGTAGAGGACATGGGGACTGGTGAGGGGGAGTGGAGAGGAGGTGTGTGAAGATGGTATGCGCATGCGCAGTAAGGGTGGTCACGCCGCACACTACTACCACCACCGGACAGATACTGCCGTTTACTGCCGGCTGCCGGGAGATACGCCGGACAACGGAGACGTGACAAGGTTAGACTAAGAGGAGCTACGCCCCTAAAAGGTGAAAAGAAGTGCACCACTTCTGACATCGGTCGGCAGAATGTCTTGATTGCGCCATTCCTTACTTCTTGCGTTTCTTCGTGTTAAGTGGTGGAGCTTCCTCTGCATGACCCTTGACGAACAGCTCTTTCATGAAGTTGACGAAGCGTTCTCTTGTCTCCGGGTTCTTTTGTAACGTGCGTCGCAGCAAGTGCAGTCGAGAAAGAGGTTGGTCTCTGTTGTTCGGAAGCCGACCTCTCGGCGAGCGGAAAGGCAGAGGGGCGACCCAGTTGTTTGACTTGTCTCGATTTCATTCCCTATCGAGTATCTTGAGGAATGCCCTGTCTTCTATGGAGAGGGCACGCTCGTTGTCTTCTCGCGTTGTCTTGAACAGATTAGATGCTGGGGTGTCATCTGATGGTGTTACTGATAAGGAATCATTCGGAGCCCGATGTCTATCCGTAGCGCAGAGAACCGGCGCTTCCTTCACGATGAAATGTTTGGTGCATGGGCTGGAGAGAGATGGTTGTCCGTTGTCGAGAACGTGTGTCTTAAACACATTTATAGTGCTTGTTTTGCGTGTACGACCCACGCAAACGTCTCCGGCAATAACCCATCCGACATCGAGCCTCTGTGCATAAGGAGCGTCAAGCGGCCCGTTTATGGTCTGGCGAACTTTGTGAGCTCTGAGTACGTCTCGGCCGAAGAGAAGCAGTATTCTTGCCCCCTCTAGAGGCGGAATGTGAGTTGCAACAGCTGACAAGTGAGGGTAGTTCCGTGCGGCATCTGGTGTTGGAATTTCTTCCCTGTTGTCAGGAATGTTATCGCACTCGAGAAGAGGCGGGAAGGGAAGCTTGACATCACACGATACGCTCCGTACGAAGAAGCCGTGAGCGATCTTTCCAACAACTTCAGTGCTGCCGGAACAAGTACGTAGTGTGTACCTGGTGGGTGTCCCCTCCACATCGAACTCGTCGAGAAGCTCTGGCCTAACCAACGAACGGTTGCTCTGCTCATCGAGTATAGCGTATGTTCTGAGTGTCGATTCAGGCTGAGACTGATGAATTACATCCACGAGGTAGATTTTAGCACATCATCTGTAGCTATCGTTGGCGCTTGCTACCTTGGTACGCGTAGATGTGACTCTTCCTCCGAATGATGTGCAGAGCTGTTGTCGCTGTCAGCAGGCTCTGGCGACTCTAAGCACGGATATGATCGGTGGAGCGCTGTTGCATGGTCACCACTGCTGCATATATGGCCCTTCACGACCACCTTGCATTGCCACTGCGTGTGGTTTGTGGATAAACAACATCGCAGGCAGATACCCTGCGCTCTGAGGAAGGTTATCCGCTCTTCCATTGCTATTTCTCGGAAAGCGCGACACCTTTCAAGGGGGTGGGGTCTCTTGTGATGCGGGCACCATTTTTCCAAGCTCTTCGGCTCAGGCAGCTCCTTTGGAGTGGTTTCCTGGAAGTGTTCGAAGGCGTGATCCACGTTTGTTTTCCTTGCTGATACGGATGATTTTTGCCACGGGGTCTTGGTCGTAATTTCCTCTTTTTGTTGTGTGAACGAAGACAACGCATTTTGTGGTTTAAAGATGAAACTAGGATCATTCCTCATGCTTACTTGATATTGAGCAAACTTGGAGAAAACGGAAAAGGTGGGAATACAGTGTTGTGTTGTTGTTTGTATTTCGTTCCCACTGATATCCTATTCTCCTGAAGCCCAGATGGTAACTTCAAAACAATTTGTTTATCCCTCTTGCAGTATCCAAATAGCTAAGACCGGCAAGGTACGGACAGTCTTTGCAGCTTCCAGTTCGAGCAGGAGCCGTCGTGAGATCTTGCAAGGCATTCCCGGTA